>NC_138774.1:122359237-122611737 GCF_965119305.1 Pelophylax lessonae | reverse complement strand
TGTCAGCGGAGACATGTCCGCTGACATACGATCCGATCCGTCAAAACCGGACGGATGAAAACCCTATTTTCCATCCGTCTGGCGGATCGGATTGGATGAGAACGGACAGACGGTCCGTTCCCATCCGATTCCCCCATAGAGATGAATAGGGACCTGACAGCTGTGTCCCTGCACACAACGCGGAGACACAGCTGTCATCTGCCTTCTCAGCCGGGGATCGGCGGATCGATCCCCCGCTGAGAAAAACGGGGGCCTGGCGGACTCCGTGTGTGAAAGAGCCCTTAGCTTTCAATCACTGAATGTGGTGGCTGCATTCATTTTTTATTTTCAGGCTTTTATTTCTTTAGTTTAATTGGTCATCAGCCAATAACACACAACCTATCTAATGCCCCATACACACGTGCAGATTATCTGCAGACTTTTGTCTGCAGATTTACCAAAACCATATAATATGAGGTCAAACCTAAACACTTTCAATTTGTATGCAATCCGGCAGGCCCTTGCACTACATAGAAAAGGTAAGTCTGCAGACAAAAGTCTGCAGATAATCTGCACGTGTGTATGGGGCATTAGTGTGGCTACATTCATTCCTCCACTGCATCTTTGGAGGAGCAGCGTAGTCACCCTTGAACAGCAGAATTAGTCAGTGGAGAGGGTGGTGTTGGATAGACTTCACATATATGACTACTAATTTAAAGCGCAGCTCCAGCTAGCACTTAATTAGCAGTTATAACAAACCATTTCTTTCTGGGATAAAGGGTTTAGAAAACAAAATGAAAGCTGACCATTGTAAGCACCCCTGTCAGTGTTAATTGGTTTGTTTCAACCTTCTAACTGCTATGTTTTTCGGACAGCTTAAAGTGGAAGTAAACCCTCCTGATGTTCTTAGCCAAGGAAGCCACCATCTTGGCCTCTGTTTGATCTTCAACTGTCATGATGCTGCACATATGTGCGCAATGGCCCCTGGTCACATCTGAGCGTTTTGTCCCCTGAAGTTTAAAAAAGTACACAAGCTTCTTTTTAGCAGATTACAAGCTTTTTAGGCACCATATACTTCAATAGAAGTGCCTGACTTGAGCGTTTTACAAGCCTTTTGCCGCTCATTTTCTGCTCAAATTGCAGCTCTCCACCCCTAATGCCCTCTCCCTTTCCTCCCCTTAGTGCTTTCTGTTGGCTAAATAAAAATGCCTGAAGCTGTAAAACGTTTGTAATATGCCTGTAAAATCCTTTACAAAAAGCTTGGTAAACCGCTAAAAAACAAACAAAAAACAACCTGCAAGACATTGCGGTCACCGCTGAGGGAGTTAACATGTTCCCTCGGCGTCTCTTCCGGGTTTGCAGGCTCCGGCGCTGTGAGTGGCCTGAAGCCGCGATGACGTTGCGGGAGTCCTCTGTTCCGGCAAGGAGCTCTGAAGTTCCGGCACAATATCATGACGTTGCTTCTGGGTTTTTTCATTGTATACCCAGTCTGAGCTGAATTCGGCTTTATTTGGGTCTTTGGTCAGCCGGGGGGAGTGCTGGCTAGTTGCTCGGGTCTCCTGGTGGGGCGGGAGACCCTAGCGAGCCACGAGAGGGGGAGGGACGTCCCTACTCGCTCCTTGTAATGACAGCTGAGCGGTTGTTCAGCTGCATGGGTTGTCATTACAAGAAAGCCGAATGTCGGCTCTAAACAACGTACCAGGGTGATGCCTCTAGCTGCAGGCATCACCCGGTGCAACCCCCTGAAGTCGAGGCTGCATATTTGCATTCTGTCGGCGCGAAAGGTTTAACATTAATGAACAAATTACCTTTCACTGGTATTAAAAAATACTCTTGATCAGTTCAGATTTTTTTCTGGAATGTTTGACATTAAAGTAGACTTAAAGGCAACACCTTTTTGGGGAGATTGTGCCATTGGGGAGATTTCCTTACACTTCCTGTCCATTAGCCAAAACGGAAAATGAAACAAGAGGATATTCCTCCAAAGTAAAAGAATACCTGCCTGTCATCAGGGTCACCAGAACTAGTGTGCCTATTAGAAGATTTTCACCTCTTTTCCTATTCTTGAAACCACCAAAACATTGGGATTTACTTTTACTTTTAGTGATAACGGAAAACAGGACAATTAGGGAATCTCTGTAATGGACACAGGCAGCAAAAAAAAAAACCTGGTGGGTGTTCTAAACATTCTTCACTCTGCCTAAGAAAAAGTCTTGCCTTTAGCTAAAATTTAAAACTTAAATGTATCCTTATTGTTTGAAAAGGAATAATGGCATTTTTGTAATTATCATAAAATTTATGGAGTTAATTTAAGAAGAAAACAGCAATTTTGAGATTGTTAGGTTATATTTGCCATCCGCAAGAGGATTTGGACACTGGTACACAAAAAACACTTTCATAACCCCTTAATAACTCCCTCCTAGTCCCAGCATGTCTAAGTTTTGTGTAAAAGCAGTACTGACAGCATGATCATACCGTAGATATAGAGAGGTGACCCCTGTGGCCCTCAATGAACTCCAAGAAATTGATTTTATGGCAAGTATACAGTAATATTCCCATTTTCTTTTATGTTCATTAAGGGACATTCAAAAGCAGCCCAAATAAGGAATGGGCAACAACAATAAAGGACTAATAAGAGAGCATAATAGAACTTCAGGCTGCACACAGCTCAAAGAGCCACCTAAAGCTACAAACGCCCAAAGACTGAACATCCATCTGGTAAAAAGTAGAGAACATGTAAACAGAAGACCTGATGGCAGCCTTGCAAATCTGGGAAAGAGTAGCCTGGTCCCAAAAAGCCCTAGAAACACTCACAGATCTAGTAGAGTGTGCCTTGACAGTAAAGGGTGGAACCTAATCCATAAGATCATACATTTGAATGATGAGCTGTTTCAGCCACTGGAAACAGGTTTCCCTTGACAGGGAGTATTGGCAATGACAATGAGAGAGTCTGTGTTTCCAATGAAAGCAATGGGTGTGAGATAAAAATTTACAGCACAAATTATATACAGACAATGGAGAGAGATTTCCTTCTGATCAACTGGAGTTGGACAGCGGAACAGAAGAACAATATTCTGGTTGAGGTGAAAGGCCAAAACTTCTTAGGAAGGAAGCGATAGGCCTCAACAGCACCTTGTCTCTGTGTAAAACCAGAAAGGTCCAGAGGATAAGACTGCCAGCTCAGACACTGCAAACCTGTGAATGAGAATGGAAAGGGAATATCCCTAACTGGTTAAAATGAAGATCTCTGGAGTGGTGAGAAGTTCAGGGGTCATCCAAAGGGAGCAGAAGGCGAAATGCCCAGGTAGCTAGGGGTTGCGAGTTGCAATGTCGCATCCCATGCTTTAATGGTGGCTTTCATTGTCTGTGTTGGGGGGGGACATAATCTATGGAATCAAAAGCTTTTTCGATGTCTATGGATACTCTAACCCTCATGTGTTATTACCCACCGAGAAGTTGCAGGTGAGTGAAAAGTCTCCTTAGAATCGTGTCAGTGGATTTCCCTGGCATGAAGCCCATCTGATCAATATTGACCAGGGAAGCAATAACCTTGGCCAGATGCATCCATAGTACCTTAGTCAGGATTTTAAGGTCCATGTTCAATAACGCTATGGGATGATAAGAGGAACATTGCTTGGGATCCTTACATGGTTTAGGGCAGTGGTTCTTAACCTTGTTGGAGGTACTGAACCCCACCAGTTTCATATGCGCCTTCACCGAACCCTTCTTAATTGGAAAAATAAAATATGATTTTTTCAAATTCAAAACATAGGTATATATTATTTTAGGTATATATTTATACATAGGTGCACAAAATTAACAAAACCATTAAGAACAAAGAACAAAACCATTAAAACACGATTTTCACACAAAAACATAATGAATATTTACTGCAAATTAGTGTGACTTCTGCTGTTGTCTTTCAGAGACCAGTTCAGAAATGTGCGGCTTTATCTTGGCAAGTGCCACGCTCATGTCATTATCATGTCTCATGTCACCTCACCCTGGTCTGCTGTAAGGGGGGATCTATATGGGGGATGGGACCTCACCTCACCCTGGCCTGCTGTAAGGGAGGATCTATATGGGGACCTGGTCCCCCATATAGATCCCCCCTTACAGCAGGCCAGGGTGAGGTCCCCCATATGGATCCCAGGTCCCCCATATAGATCCCCCTTACAGCAGGCCAGGGTGAGGTGAGGTCCCGTCCCCCATATAGATCTCCCCCCTTACAGCAGGACAGGGTGAGGTGAGGTCCGGACCCTGGCCTGCTGTAGGGGGGGATCTATATGGGGGACCCCAGAGTGACCTAACCTCACCCTGGCCTGCTGTAGGGGGGGATCTATATGGGGGACCTCATCTCACCCTGGCCTACTGTAAGGGGGGATCTATATGGGGGATCATGTCCCCCATATAGATCCCCCCTTACAGCAGGCCAGGGTGAGGTGAGGTCCCGTCCCCCATTTAGATCTCCCCCCCTTACAGCAGGCCAGGTTCCCCATAAAATAGATCCCCTTTACATAGTCTTCTCAGTGTTCTCACACAGTCAGTCACTAGACTAGTACAGCCAGTACTACTCTAGTCCTACCTTTTTTTCACCTGTGTCCCGACTCCCGATCACAGGCTAGGTTTTCCTCCTGCAGGCTGCAACACCACTGTCACCACTGGCTCTCTGGCCTCTCACCTGCCGGCTTCTTCTGCTGCTGCGGCTGCCTGGCCTGGTGGTTCTCTCCCGCGCTGCGCTGGGCGGCCGCTGCACGGGTTAGTACCTCCCCCAGACAGTCCCTCTCCACACCGCACGTCTGGCCTGTCTCCAAACCCCCCCCCCCACCACCACTCCACAGTGGACGACGCCGGCTGCGGCTGGATCGGATTCGGCCAGGAGCCGAGCTGCACAGCCAGCAGTGAAAGTGAGCCAGGGGCAGAGAGAGCTGCGAGTGCGAGCGGAGCGGGAGCGGAAGGACATGCCCGAAACTGGAGAAATAGTCCCTGACAGCGAAGTGGTACTAGCGGAGGGTGTGCCGAACCCTCGAGACTGACCCACCGAACCCCTGGGGTTCGATTGAACCCAGGTTAAGAACCACTGGTTTAGGGAGAAGAATCATGTACGCTTCCATCATGGAAGTTGGGAGGGTCTGATGCTCAAGGCAATGAGCCAATAAAGTACAGATCCTAGGGGCCACCCGTTCTGCATATGTTTTGTAGAAGTCTGTTGGTAAGCCATCTGTTCCCAGTGCCTCGTGTGGGTGAAAGGCAAATATAGCAAATATAGCTGCCTTCTCCTTCTGCCATCTCAAATGGCATTATCTGAGCATCCAGGAAGTTCGTGTTAAGACCGAGAGAGACAGACCCCCCAACAGAGTGTCCAAAGCAGAGAGGTCATAGAAAGGAAGGGAGCATAAAGGGAGGAGTATTAATTAAGAAATTCAGTCGAAATACTGGAAGGGTCTGTAACTAAATCACCTCCTGTCCTTCGAATAGCAGGTATGCTCACTGGAAGCTTTTGGTCTGCCACAAGCAGGAGAGATACGCTGTGACTCCAATAGGGAGCGTGTTCCTCCGCGCACTCTCGCTCCCTACCTTGTAAAGCAACAATCTCAGAATTATGAGTAAAGTGCAGAAAGGGGTTGTAAACGGAGCTACCTTTGTGCAATAATTAATAATAAAGTGCAATCACTTGCAATCAAATGATAAATAAGGGGGTGTGTCCCATAAAACCATAAAAAGGTAAAATGAATATATACTGTGTATCGGGTGGGTTCAAATAAAATGGATCAAATATCCTGATGTGTGATAGATAAAACCCAGAAAGTGCTGAAGTGCAATAAATAAATGACATAGACAGTGTATTTATTGTGATAAACAAATAATTAAATCAATACAGTGCAGATGTAAAAATTAATCAAGTGTTTAGGTGATATTCCTGGCACTGTTATTATTGCGAGCACAACATGCCAGTAGAAAACACATAGGTGAATAAAAGTGATAAGTGAACCAGGGAAAAAATCCCTTAAGATAAATGTCAGCTGCAATCACCTGTGTGACCACTAGGTGGCGCGCTGTATATACAACCTGCCGTGTATGGAAGTCAGGCAAAAGTAAATCTTCAAGGGTCCCCCTCCACAGTCAACAAGGCACCAGTTGGCGTGTTTCCATATGGAGAGAAAAAAGAGGGGAGCCCCGTGAAGTATTAATCGCAAATAGTAAAGAGAGAACGTAGCATCCACTCACTGTGAGAGCTGTGAGAGCTGCCTCGGATCAGTAGCACTCGCCGGGAAGCTTCCGCGTTCCACGGCGGTAGAGTCTCGAAACCGGAAGTGACGCTATGACGCAATGGACCCTCCCTACACGTTTCGTCATCCGACGTCTGCTGGAGCGGCGTCACCACAGCGCACTCCCGGTCTTCTTATAGCCAGCCCTTGTCATGGCAACAGATCGACTGCCTTCAGCCATCTTGATGCTCCGTATTTGTTGCCAAATGGAGGCCATCTTGCTACTCCTTATATTGCTATAAAAGAGTATAAAGGGCGGCTTGTTTACATAATTTTCGAAGCAGCTTTCACGGGACTACTACGAGGGCCACAACATAAAAAGAATTGTTTGAAAAATACAAAAGAAAATGTGTTTTCTCTAAAAAAATGGGGTACAAACTTTAATGGACAAAAAATAAAATGAAAAATAAAAACATGTGTAAATAAAATTTCTATTCGTGTTTAAAAGACATCATTTTCCAAAGGCTTAAAAAACTCTAAAAAAATTAAAAATGGAACTCAAATGTTAAATAAGTGTGTAGAGAGTTTTTTAGCAAGCCCTAGGTACATTATATTAAAAATTACTGAAAAAAATCCTGGAACTGAGCAATCTGTGAGTCATCCTGTCCACCTCATGGGGGGAATTTGAGTATATTGGTGTATTCTAAGAGACTCGAGCACACGGCTGTATGTGAAAAGGAGAAGCCGGAGAAAAAAATTGTAAAAACCAAAAAATGGTCCGATGTTGGATGAGAAGGCTGAAACAATAAGTTGCCTAATTTGGAAATATATATATATATATATATATACCGCCTACATTGGAGGTGGGTATGGTGGAAAGTTGGTTCGGTATAGAGAGATATCCAAAGGAGAAGAAATTATATAAATATGTGAAATATATGTGGAAAGGTATATAAAAATATAAAAATGTGTAAAAATGATAAGAAAAATAGGATAAAAATAGGGTAAGAAAGAGGAATTGGAACAAATATGGACATGAGGAGTGTCCAAGGCTTTTCTTGTAAAATAACAGGGAGGTAGATGGGTGGAATAATAATAATTAATAAAAATGATGAAAAAAGGCTATACACCTAAGAGAGTTATTTGGTGCAATAATCTATCCGAAATTTGGTAATAGAAGGGCATAAAATCACATGCACATAAGATGCATAAAAACCATGCACAAGGCATGAGGGACGATATATAGGGAATTATACAGGCTGTATGGTAAGGACTTCTTAATACTCAAGGTAAAAATGTAAAAATTTATATTAAAAAAACAGTCGTGTTAAAATCCTTTAAAAATCCTTTGTAAAAATCCTTTAAAAAATCCTTTAAAAAATCCCTTAAAAAATTTTTCAAAAAAACTCCTCTTAAAAAAACTCTTTTAAAAAACCTTTTTAAGAAAGGGGAGGATACAAATGGATTTTATGTATAAAAAGGATTTTTGTATAAAAGGATTTTGTATAAAAATGTTTTTTCAGACATCAGTGATAAAACAGTTCAAATCTATATCAGCATTTAGTCCATCAGGTCTCAAAGATCGCATCAGGAAAATCCACTTAGTTTCATTTTTCGAAATCATTCTTCTCTTATTACCTCCTCTCCAGTCCCCTTTTATTTTATCGATGCCATAAAAAATTAGGCCCGAGGGGTCCTGGGAGTGTCTTTCCTTGAAGTGTCTTGACAAGTTATGTTTGTCAAAGCCCTTTTTTATGTTTTTGACATGTTCCCTGATTCTCACGTATAGGGGGCGGGTGGTTCTCCCTATATACTGCAGATGACACGGACATTCAATGACGTATGTCACGTGTGTACTAGTGCACGTGATGGTGTCTTTTATTTTATACTCCACCCCTGTAGTATGAGATTTAAAAGTTTTGATTTTTTTAGGTTGCTTTCTGTTGGTCCTGCAGGGTAAGCATTTTTGACACCTAAAAAATCCATTGATACTTGTGGGGAGAGAGATGGTTTTGGGTGGGTTCACCACATTATGTACCACCCTATCTTTAAGTGTGGGTGCCCGCCTATACACAAAAGATGGTTTGCTTGGGAGAATTCTCTTCAAAGTTCTGTCTGCTGTCAAAATGGGCCAATGCTTTTTGATAATGTTTTCAAGTTGCTTATGTTGTCTGTTAAAACCCATTATAAAGGCGAATTCATGCTTATTCTCATTTACCTTATTTTTGTTTTCTTTAATTAAGTCCTCTCTTTTGGTATTCCTTACTAGTTGTTTCAAATGTACTAAATCTTTCTTTTTGTAACCCTTTTCAACAAATCTCTGTATTAAAATGTCCGCTTGGGTTTCAAAATCCTGTATATTGCTACAGTTCCTCCTGATCCTTAGGAGCTGTCCCTTAGGGATGTTGCCCAACCATTTCGGGTGGTGGCAGCTCCTAGTCGGAATGTAGCCATTCTTGTCCGTTTTCTTAAAGAAAGTCTTGCTGGCTAGTTTTCCTCCTTCTTTGTACAGTTCTAAGTCCAAATAAGCGACTTTTTCTCGATTCCAATTTCCTGTGAAGGTAATTCCGTAGGCATTACTGCTAATCTCATCAAAGAAGGTTTGTAAGGTGTCCATATCGCCTCTCCATACCACGATGATGTCATCTATATATCTGCGATAATAAATTAGATGAGGGCGTTCCACGCTAAATATTTGCTCTTCCTCCCATTTCTGCATAAATATATTTGCGACGCTGGGGGCATACTTTGCCCCCATAGCGACTCCTTTGATCTGCGCGTAGTGTCGTCCCTTGTACCAAAAGTAATTGGAGTTCATAGCCATTTTTAACCCTTCTAGAATAAAGTGCATCTGTGCATGTTTCAGGTCTGTATATTTATAAAGTGCCCATTCAACGCTATCCAATCCGTCCTTTTGTGCTATGTTTGTGTATAGCGAATTCACGTCTATAGTGACTAGGAGAATATTTGGACAAATACTTACAACCAATTGTTCCCAAAGGAAAGTCCTACCTAAGGGACAGCAAACAGTTGCTGTCAGATATTCAGGATTTAGAAATTGAGGAGGATGACATCCTAGTCACTATAGACGTGAATTCGCTATACACAAACATAGCACAAAAGGACGGATTGGATAGCGTTGAATGGGCACTTTATAAATATACAGACCTGAAACATGCACAGATGCACTTTATTCTAGAAGGGTTAAAAATGGCTATGAACTCCAATTACTTTTGGTACAAGGGACGACACTACACGCAGATCAAAGGAGTCGCTATGGGGGCAAAGTATGCCCCCAGCTTCGCTAATATATTTATGCAGAAATGGGAGGAAGAGCAAATATTTAGCGTGGAACGCCCTCATCTAATTTATTGTCGCAGATATATAGATGACATCATCGTGGTATGGAGAGGCGATATGGACACCTTACAAACCTTCTTTGATGAGATTAGCAGTAATGCCTACGGAATTACCTTCACAGGAAA
The DNA here is from genome assembly GCF_965119305.1 of Pelophylax lessonae. NCBI lineage: Eukaryota > Metazoa > Chordata > Amphibia > Anura > Ranidae > Pelophylax > Pelophylax lessonae. The sequence goes on along the minus strand of NC_138774.1, from coordinate 122,602,064 downwards.
TTGGAATCGAGAAAAAGTCGCTTATTTGGACTTTCTTTAAGAAAACGGACAAGAATGGCTACATTCCGACTAGGAGCTGCCACCACCCGAAATGGTTGGGCAACATCCCTAAGGGACAGCTCCTAAGGATCAGGAGGAACTGTAGCAATATACAGGATTTTGAAACCCAAGCGGACATTTTAATACAGAGATTTGTTGAAAAGGGTTACAAAAAGAAAGATTTAGTACATTTGAAACAACTAGTAAGGAATACCAAAAGAGAGGACTTAATTAAAGAAAACAAAAATAAGGTAAATGAGAATAAGCATGAATTCGCCTTTATAACGGGTTTTAACAGACAACATAAGCAACTTGAAAACATTATCAAAAAGCATTGGCCCATTTTGACAGCAGACAGAACTTTGAAGAGAATTCTCCCAAGCAAACCATCTTTTGTGTATAGGTGGGCACCCACACTTAAAGATAGGGTGGTACATAATGTGGTGAACCCACCCAAAACCATCTCTCTCCCCACAAGTATCAATGGATTTTTTAGGTGTCAAAAATGCTTACCCTGCAGGACCAACAGAAAGCAACCTAAAAAAATCAAAACTTTTAAATCTCATACTACAGGGGTGGAGTATAAAATAAAAGACACCATCACGTGCACCAGTACACACGTGACATACGTCATTGAATGTCCGTGTCATCTGCAGTATATAGGGAGAACCACCCGCCCCCTATACATGAGAATCAGGGAACATGTCAAAAACATAGAAAAGGGCTTTGACAAACATAACTTGTCAAGAAGACACTTCAAGGAAAGACACTCCCAGGACCCCTCGTTTTTTAAGGGATTTTTTAAAGGATTTTTTAAAGGATTTTTACAAAGGATTTTTAAAGGATTATAACATGACTGTTTTTTTAATATACATTTTTACATTTTTACCTTGAGTATTAAGAAGTCCTTACCATACAGCCTGTATAATTCCCTATATATCGTCCCTCATGCCTTGTGCATGGCTTTTATGCATCTTATGTGCATGTGATTTTATGCAGCTTCTATTACAAAATTTCGGATAGATTATTGCACCAAATAACTCTCTTAGGTGTATAGCCTTTTTTCATCATTTTTATTAATTATTATTATTCCACCCATCTACCTCCCTGTTATTTTACAAGAAAAGCCTTGGACACTCCTCATGTCCATATTTGTTCCAATTCCTCTTTCTTACCCTATTTTTATCCTATTTTTCTTATCATTTTTACACATTTTTATATTTTTATATACCTTTCCACATATATTTCACATATTTATATAATTTCTTCTCCTTTGGATATCTCTCTATACCGAACCAACTTCCCACCATACCCACCTCCAATGTAGGCGGTATATATATATATATATATATATATATATATATATATATATATATATTTCCAAATTAGGCAACTTATTGTTTCAGCCTTCTCATCCAACATCGGACCATTTTTTGGTTTTTACAATTTTTTTCTCCGGCTTCTCCTTTTCACATACAGCCGTGTGCTCGAGTCTCTTAGAATACACCAATATACTCAAATTCCCCCCATGAGGTGGACAGGATGACTCACAGATTGCTCAGTTCCAGGATTTTTTTCAGTAATTTTTAATATAATGTACCTAGGGCTTGCTAAAAAACTCTCTACACACTTATTTAACATTTGGGTTCCATTTTTAATTTTTTTAGAGTTTTTTAAGCCTTTGGAAAATGATGTCTTTTAAACACGAATAGAAATTTTATTTACACATGTTTTTATTTTTCATTTTAATTTTTGTCCATTAAAGTTTGTACCCCATTTTTTTAGAGAAAACACATTTTCTTTTGTATTTTTCAAACAATTCTTTTTATGTTGTGGCCCTCGTAGTAGTCCCGTGAAAGCTGCTTCGAAAATGATGTAAACAAGACGCCCTTTATACTCTTTTATAGCAATATAAGGAGTAGCAATATGGCCTCCATTTGGCAACAAATACGGAGCATCAAGATGGCTGAAGGCAGTCGATCTGTTGCCATGACAAGGGCTGGCTATAAGAAGACCGGGAGTACGCCGTGGTGACGCCGCTCCAGCAGACGTCAGATGACGAAACGCGTAGGGCGTGTCCATTGCGTCATAGCGTCACTTCCGGTTTCGAGACTCTACCGCCGTGGAATGCGGAAGCTTCCCGGCAAGTGCTACTGATCCGAGGCAGCTCTCACAGCTCTCACAGTGAGTGGATGCTACGTTCTCTCTTTACTATTTGCGATTAATACTTCCCCTCTTTTTTCTCTCCATATGGAAACACGCCAATTGGTGCCTTGTTGACTGTGGAGGGGGACCCTTGAAGATTTACTTTTGTCTGACTTCCATACACGGCAGGTTGTATAGGTTGTATATACAGCGCAACACCTAGTGGTCACACAGGTGATTGCAGCTGACATTTATCTTAAGGGATTTTTTCCCTGGTTCACTTATCACTTTTATTCACCTATGTGTTTTCTACTGGCATGTTGCGCTCACAATAATAACAGTGCCAGGAATATCACCTAAACACTTGATTAATTTTACATCTGCACTGTATTGATTTAATTATTTGTTTATCACAATAAATACACTGTCTATGTCATTTATTTATTGCACTTCAGCACTTTCTGGGTTTTATCTATCACACATCAGGATATTTGATCCATGTTATTTGAACCCACCCAATACACAGTATATATTCATTTTACCTTTTTATGGTTTTATGGGACACACCCCCTTATTTATCATTTGATTGCAAGTGATTGCACTTTATTATTATTTATTGCACAAAGGTAGCGCCGTTTACACCCCCTTTCTGCACTTTACTTATATCTTGACCCCTTTTGGGGTTTTGGTTGTTGGCCGCTTACACCTTATAGTCGTTCACGCTTCACCGCACACTCCATAGCGCTGGTCATTTTCTGCTTTTATTTCATCTCAGAATTATGTTCCTTTCATGCCGCTTTAATTGCCAATATACATTCACCCCTGACCACTGCCTTGAATGCATCCCACATCACCAAATCTGCATTAACAGCCCAATATGACTCAATAGATTTTTTGGAGATGAGAGGATACCTGTTCCTCTTGTAGCCAACCGGGAGAAAACCTCCACTCACCGCTATTATCCCCAACTGAAAAAGCTAGGGTAATAGATAACAGATTATGATCAGATAGACCTCCAACCAAGTGATTCGTCTCTTGCAGAAATGGTAGCATAGAGACATTACCAAAAGCTAGATCTATTCTGGCCTATTAACAATGTTTGGTGGAGATATGTGAGTAACATCTGGTATTAGGATGTTTCCAACACCACAACTCAGAAAGCCCGGCTGCGGAGGCCCATGAGAGAAGCTCTGAAAAGCCCGGTCTATTAGGGTTAGGGGAATCCAAGGCAGGGTCTAGAATAGCATTAAAATTGCCCATCATCACCATGGGAAGATGAGCAAGTGGAGAACAGTTTGACCAGTAATTCCTATAGCAGTTGAGTCTGAAATGGTGGAGGTAGATAGATGTTTACTAGTAGTAATTTTTGATGGCATTTCTCCAAGTCCACAGCCACATATCGCCCCCCCGGGTCGGATATCACCTTGCTTATCAGAATAGACACCCCTCTGGTAAAAGTGGAGTATGTAGAGTGAAGGGCTCAGAATTTTTACCACCATTGAGGTGAGTCCCCTGCAGGAGAACAACATGTGGCTTACACTGTTTAAGATATTGGAAGACAGCCACCCTTTTATGCTTATCATTCAGTCACTTTACATTCCAGGAGACCATTTTAATCATACTAGCTATTAGTGCATGTGTTAACATAGGAGTCCCAATAATAGACCTTGTGTCACAATGAACCAGGGCCTTTAAGAAACTGCACAAGGATGTGTAGTAATAACTGATGCCATAAAAACTTAGAAGCTGGTAAGCTGGTTTAACCAGTTTTGGAGCAAAAAGATTTGCCCCCTTAACCACTTAAGCCCCGGAAGATTTTACCCCCTTCCTGACCAGGGGGTATTTTGCGATTCGGCACTGCGTGACTTTAACGGACAATTGCGCGGTCGTGCAACGCTGTACCTAAACTAATTTGGCGTCCTTTTTTTTCCCACAAACAGAGCTTTCTTTTGGTGGTATCACCTGTGTGATTTTTTGATCATGCGCTATAAACAAAAAAAGAGCGTCAATTTTGCAAAAATAGCAATATTTTTCACATTTTTTTATATGAAATTCCCCCCAAAAAAAATGTAAAAATCAAAATTTTTTAACATTTTCGGCCAGTTTGTTTTATGCTACCTATGTTTGGTAAAAGAAAATCGCAAAAAGCGTATTTTGATTGGTTTGCGCAAAAGTTATCGCGTTTACTAACAAAGGTAAAGATTTTTGTCATTTTTGTTGTTTTTTTTTTAACGCGTAATGGCGGCGATCTACGATTTTTTTTGCGGTACTGCGACAATGCGGCGGACAGATTGGACGCACGCTCCCTAGACCCTCACAGGCTAGCGACGTAGATCTACGTCACTTTGCCTGTGTGGGGCTGACTGCCGATGTAAATCGCCGTTAGGCAGTCAGCAAGTGGTTAATGACCAGGCCATTTTTTGCGATTCCGCACTGCGTTACTTTAACATATAATTGCGAGGTCTGTGCAATGCTTTACCCCAAAAAAATTGATGTCCTTTTTTTCCCACAAATAGAGCTTTTTTTTGGTGGTATTTGATCACCTGTGCGATTTTTTACGCTATAAACAAAAAATGAGCAACAGGAAAAAAAACAATATTTTTCACATTCTGCTATATAACACCCCCCCCCCCTCCCATAAAAAATGTAAAAATCGAATTATTTCATCCTTTTAGGCCAATTTGTATTCTGCTACATATTTTTGGTAAAATAAAATCGCAATAAGCGTATTTTGATTGGTTTGTGCAAATGTTATCGCATCTACAAACTAGGGGAAAGATTTATGTCATTTTTATTAATTTTTTTTTTTTTTACTAATAATGGCAGCGATCTGCGATTTTTATCAAGACTGCAACATTGCGGCAGACAGATTGGGCCCCTAACTGACATTTTTGACACTTTTGGGGGGACCAGTGACATTAATACAATAATCAGTGCTAAACATATGCACTGTTACTGTAATAATGAAACTGGCAGGGAAGGGGTTAACCTATGGGTGATCAAAGGGTTAAATGTTAGCCTAGGGGAGTGTTTTCTAACTGTGGGAAGAGGGACTTATGAAATGATCACAGAGACCTGTGTTCCTATATAGAAGGATCACAGGCGTTCTGTGATCATTTCAGAGAGAACAACGGTCGACTGTGTTTACAACAGCTGACCGGTGTTCTCTCTCAGCGGGGATCGATCGCAGGTGCCCGGTTGCAATCGGTGCCGCCGGTTCTGTGCATCAGTATCCCCTCTGTCTAGTAGGGGCGAGTGGGAGCGCTTGCCCCCAGGACCACTCCCACGAGCCGACGTACCCCTATGTTGGTTCGCGTAGCCGAGTCAGCCTGCCGCAGTAAATCTGCGGCGCGTGGTCGGCATTCGGTTAAAAAACACCCTTGCCGTTATACCAGAAACAAAACAAAACAACAACAACAAAGAAATCCGGTATGCAGCTTTGTCCCAAAAACAAACAAGAACCTGTGAGATTCAACCATTGATTCCTACAGTCGTGCAGTTCTAGATGTCTTGATGTGTCTCCAACAGGAGACTCCGTGTAGTAGGATCAAGTACTTGTACCTTTCCGAGAGTATCACAATATAGATATATTTAAAGGCTCCTGGTTCTTGGTAGAATAAAGTGTAACAGAATCAGAGGAAATGTTTAGCATTGCCCACTATAGAGCGCCATCTTGACCGCCATATGGGGTATAACCGATTACAGTGTACAGGCACAACAGGTGCAATTGAAATAGTAGGAATAGGCTATTTTCCAAGTAAATGGTCGGTAACTTCAGTGAGCCTCAGGGTTCCTTAACCAGACAGTCTCAGGCCTCTTGCGGAATTTCAAATAACTTGACTGGCCCTTTGTATTGAACCTGCAGTCTGCTTGGGTACAGCATGCCATATTTTATTTCCCTATCCCTCAGCCTCCTCCACACATCCGTAAAGGAACAACGTTTCCTCTGAGTCTTGGCCGAAAAATCAGGGAACAGCATTACTTGGGTATTTTCATATTTTGGATCTTGATGCTTTCTTGCCTGAGCCAGGATCAAATCTCGGTCCCCGTAGTTCAGGAATTTAACAAGGAAGGGGTGTGGGGGGGCTCCTGGGGGGCAAGAACCAGTAGGGACCTGGTGGGCTTTCTCAACCACATATGCTGGTGGTAAATCAGTGAGGGAGAGGAACTTTGTAAAGAATTGCTCTGCAAAAATTACTAACTTGGAACCCTCCGCCCCCTCTGGCAGTCCCACCACCTACACATTATTCCTTCTCTGCCTGTCCTCAGCAACATCAGCTCTATCTTACCAGGTCCTGTAGTTTGGATAACTGAGAACCATGAGAGTGAGTACAATCCTCCACTTCTGATATATGGTCTTCAGCCATGGTAAATCTGCCCTAATCCTGTCCAGGTCATGTCTGATAAGAGTACATTCAGATGCCAGGTGATCGATGTGGACCAACAGCACACTCTTTCAGGCGTCTATCGCTTCCAGGATGGGCTTAGTAATAGCTGCAGGGTCTGCCTCTGTTTCTGATGGCGAAGGTGGAGGCACCCCAGGGCTCGGTATCGCCACGACTTTTGCCTGCTCCATCCTCATGGATGACTGCTTGCCATGCGGGGAGGACGTCACAAAGGCCAAGATGGCATGGGCGGAGCCTGAGCCCCTGCCTTGTGAGGATTGTGTCTGCCGTTGATTTAAAGGCGCTTTCCCTTTGCTTTTAAGGAGTGATGTCGGCATTACCAGAGTGTCAGCAGTCCCAATACTGATTGTAGTATAAAATTAGCCGGTTGAAAGAGCACAAGAATCAGATAGATTCAGGAGTATAGACTGTGCTCCGGGGAAAGACGTCCTGCCTCGATCACATCCAGTCACCCCCCCTCGTTACTGCACATTTAATGCATTATATTTCTGAGCATTAGTGCATTGTTAACACAGTACATTTCTGTGCGCTAGTGCACATCAAACGCAGTATAATTCAATGCGTTAGTGCACGTTTAAAGAAGTATATTTTGGTCCGTTACTGCACGTTTAACGCAGTATATTTCTGTGTGTTAGTGCAAGTTTAATGCAGTATATTTCAGTGCATTGCTGCACGTGTAACGCAGTATATTTCTGTGCAGTTTTACTGCAGTATATTGTAGTGTGTCGTTGGAGTGTGTCTGTGTAGTGAACACTCCACTTTCCATTGATTAAAGTGCATCCACATACACATTTCCACATCTTTATTACATTTTGTTAATAAGCACCCCCCCCCCCCCATAATGTCTGGGAGGCCAACAAGGAGAGGCAGACATGCCACTGTGAGGGAGCCAGCAGCATATGTGTCCACAGACAAAGGCAAAATATTACACAGTAAAACACTGTGGATTGAGAGACTTAATGCCACTTGCATGCCTGGCCTTAGTGAACTTATTACATACAGTCAGGTCCATAAATATTGGGACATCGACACAATTCTAATCTTTTTGGCTCTATAAACCACCACAATGGATTTGAAATGAAACAGACAAGGTGTGCTTTAACTGCAGACTTTCAGCTTTAATTTGAGGGTATTTACATCAAAATCAGGTGAACGGTGTAGGAATTACAACAGTTTGTATACAGTTGTGTTCAAAATTATTCAACCCCCACTGAAATTGATTGTTTTGGCCAGTTTGACATTGATTTTGATCATTAAGTCATCCTGCTTACAATTAAATCAAAGAGGCACGTGTAGGTCAGACAAATATGACATAACATTTATAATGAAATAACCACAAATGTATTTTCTGTGCTCACATCATTATCAGTTTTATTCAACCCCCAAGTGACATTCAATCTTAGTACTTAGTACAACATCCTTTTACAGTTATAACAGCTTTTAAACGTGAAGCATAGCTTGACACAAGTGTCTTGCAGCGATCTACGGGTATCTTCGCCCATTCGTCATGGGCAAAAGCCTCCAGTTCAGTCACATTCTTAGGCTTGTGCACTGCAACTGCTTTCTTTAAGTCCCACCAGAGGTTCTCAATCGGATTTAAGTCTGGTGACTGTGATGGCCACTCCAAAATGTTCCAGCCTTTAATCTGCAACCATGCTCTAGTGGACTTGGAGGTATGCTTGGGATCATTGTCCTGTTAAAAGGTCCAACTACTCCCAAGCCTCAGGTTTGTGATGGACTGCATCACATTGTCATCAAATATCTCCTGGTACTGAAGAGAATTCATGATACCTTGCACACGCTGAAGCTTCCCTGTACCTGCAGAAGCAAAACAGCCCCAAAGCATGATTGACCCCCCACCATGCTTCACAGTAGGCAAGGTGTTCTTTTCTTCATAGGCCTTGTTCTTCCTCCTCCAAACATAGCGTTGATCCATGGGCCCAAACAGTTCTTATTTTGTTTCATCAGTCCACAGAACACTATCCCAAAACTTCTGTGGTTTGTCCACATGACTTTTGGCATACTGCAGTCGGCTCTTCTTATTCTTTGGAGACAGCAAGGGGGTGCGCCTGGGAGTTCTGGCATGGAGGCCTTCATTACACAGTGTGCGCCGTATTGTCTGAGCAGAAACTTCAGTACCCATATCTGACAAATCTTTTCTCAGTTCCTCAGCAGTCACACCGGGACTTTTCTCCACTCTACGCTTCAGGTAGCGCACAGCAGTGGAAGTCAGCATCTTCTTTCTGCCACGACCAGGTAGCGTTTTAACAGTGCCCTTTGCCTTGAATTTGCGAATGATGCTTCCTATGGTGTCTCTTTGCAATCTTCTTATAGCCATTGCCCTTCCTGTGAAGAGTAATCACCTCTTCTCTTGTCTTCCTGGACCATTCTCTTGACTTCACCATGTTTGTAACCACACCAGTAAATGTCTAGAAGGAGCTGAGTATCGCAGTAATTTTAAAGCTGCCTAATTGGTGTTTATTAGGCTTTATTGCTGCTCCCTGACATCCACAGGTGTTTTCAATACCTGATTGAAAACACTTCAATGAACCTCTGTTCTTCAGAGTGGTAGTCTTTAAGGGGTTGAATAATTGTGTCAATGAAGAATTCACAAAATAAACATTTACTACTGTATTACAAAACCAATTGATGTAATTTTAGTTGCATATGGTTCTTTAAGAAGTCCTTGTAGGATTTCATTCTGAATACAATTACAAATGTACACTAAATTCCCTAAAACCCTTTACAGCATTGGGGGTTGAATAATTTTGAACACAACTGTATGTGTCTCCCACTTTTTTTTTTTTTTGTTTAATTTCTGTTTATTGAAAATTTTTTTCAAGAAGACAAAGAAAAAGTGTCTCCCACATTTTAAGGGACCAAAAGTAATGGGACAGAATAACAATCATAAATCAAACTTTCACTTTTTAATACTTGGCTGAAAATCCTTTGCAGTCAATTACAGCCTGAAGTCTGGAACGCATAGACATCACCAGACGCTGGGTTTCATCCCTGGTAATGCTCTGCCAGGCCTCTACTGCAATTGTCATCAGTTCCTGCTTGTTCTTGGGGCATTTTACCTTCAGTTTTGTCTTCAGCAAGTGAAATGCATGCTCAATCGGATTCAGGTCAGGTGATTGACTTGGCCATTGCATACCATTCCACTTCTTTCCCTCAAAAACTCTTTGGTTGCTTTCCCAGTATGCTTTGGGTCATTGTCCATCTGCACTGTGAAGCGCCGTCCAATGAGTTCTGAAGCATTTGGCTGAATATGAGCAGATAATATTGCCCAAAACACTTCAGAATTCATCCTGCTGCTTTTGTCAGCAGTCACATCATCAATAAATACAAGAGAACCAGTTCCATTGGCAGCCATACATGCCCACGCCATGACACTACCACCATCATGCTTCACTGATGAGGTGGTATGCTTTGGATCATGAGCAGTTCCTTTCCTTCTCCATACTTTTCTCTTCCCATCACTCTGGTACAAGTTGATCTTGGTCTCATCTGTCCATAGGATGTTGTTCCAGAACTGTGGAGGCTTTTTTAGATGTTGTTTGGCAAACTCTAATCTGGCCTTCCTGTTTTTGAGGCTCACCAATGGTTTACATCTTGTGGTGAACCCTCTGTATTCACTCTGGTGAAGTCTTCTCTTTATTGTTGACTTTGACACACATACACCTACCTCCTGGAGATTATTCTTGATCTGACCAACTGTTGTGAAGGGTGTTTTTTTCACCAGGGAAAGAATTCTTCGGTCATACACCACAGTTGTTTTCCGTGGCCTTCCAGGTCTTTTGGTGTTGCTGAGCTCACCGGTGTGTTCTTTCTTTTTAAGTATGTTCCAAACAGTTAATTTGGCCACACCTAATGTTTTTATTATCTCTCTGATGGGTTTGTTTTGTTTTTTTCAGCCTAATGATGGCTTGCTTCACTGATAGTGACAGCTCTTTGGATCTCATATTGAGTGTTGACAGCAACAGATTCCAAATGCAAATAGCACACTTGAAACAAAGTCTGGACCTTTTATCTGCTCCTTGTAAATAGGATAATTAGGGAATAACACACACCTGGCCATGGAACAGCCGAGCAGCCAATTGTCCCATTACTTTTGGTCCCTTAAAAAGTGGGAGGCACATATACAAACTGTTGTAATTCCTACACCGTTCACCTGATTTGGATGTAAATACCCTCAAATGAAAGCTGAAAGTCTGCAGTTAAAGCACATCTTGTTTGTTTAAATTCAAATCCATTGTGGTGGTGTATAGAGCCAAAATGATTAGAATTGTGTCAATGTCCCAATATTGTGGAACGCCCCTATTGTTACAGGTGATTTTCTATCTTGGCCATGTGAGTCTTGTATTCTAATTGCTACTACTTCCATGGGACACTTAGAAAACTAGGGGGTTTTTATATTTCTGTTTATTTTGCATATAACTCTGCGCTTACACAGTATGCTTGGGGACTGTGCAGTTCGTGTATGCACAGCCCCTAAGTATTAAAGTAATTGTTTTTGGTGATATATTATGTCTCTTATGTGATTATGGAGATAGCAGCTCTGTATAGCCAACTTAGTGATACAGTGGGTACGGAAAGTATTCAGACCCCCTTAAATTTTTCACTCTTTGTTATATTGCAGCCATTTGCTAAAATCATTTAGGTTCATTCTTCTTCCTCATGAATGTACACATAGCACCCCATACTGACAGAAAAACACAGAATGGTTGACATTGTGGCAGATTTATTAAAAAAGAAAAACTGAAATATCACATGGTCCTAAGTATTCAGACCCTTTGCTGTGACACTCATATATTTAACTCATGTGCTTTCCATTTCTTCTGATCATCCTTGAGATGGTTCTACACCTTCATTTGAGTCCAGCTGTGTTTGATTATACTGATTGGACTTGATTAGGAAAGCCACACACCTGTCTATATAAGACCTTCCAGATCACAATGCATGTCAGAGCAAATGAGAATCATGAGGTCAAAGGAACTGCCTGAAGAGCTCAGAGACAGAATTGTGGCAAGGCACAGATCTGGCCAAGGTTACAAAAAGATTTCTGCTGCACTTAAGGTTCCTAAGAGCACAGTGGCCTCCATAATCCTCAAATGGAAGACGTTTGGGACGACCAGAACCCTTCCTAGAGCTGGCCGTCTGGCCAAACTGAGCTATCGGGGGAGAAGAGCCTTGGTGAGAGAGGTAAAGAAGAACCCAAAGATCACTGTGGCTGAGCTTCAGAGATGCAGTCAGGAGATGGGAGAAAGTTGCAGAAAGTCAACCACCACTGCAGCCCTCCACCAGTCGGGGCTTTATGGCAGAGTGGCCCGACGGAAGTCTCTCCTCAGTGTAAGACACATGAAAGCCTGCATGGAGTTTGCTAAAAAACACCTGAAGGACTCCAAGATGGTGAGAAATAAGATTCTCTGGTCTGATGAGACCAAAATATAACTTTTGCAAAAAGATCCCCTGGGGGTGGGACTTTAAATGGCAAAAAACAGAGTTTGAGTAAGTTTAAATAGCTTTATTAGAACAATTATGAACATTCATAGACAAAGCGTGGAAGTAATAATATACAAAGATGAGGAACATATATTGATTAAAAACAAGTGGCCAGACAATACATCACAGATAAGAATGGCTGGGATTTCTTGAGGCAGAGGGACCAGACGCGTTTCGGTTGGTAACCTTTCTCAATGGTCCAGCAGAAAAAATCTCAGACTAGAGATGTGAAACAAATTACAATCATTAAAGAAATAGCATAATAGAGAAATATTACATATAAAGACATTTACATTTATGTTTTCTACAAAATGTCTGTTACACCCATATAGGGTCTTCAAATTTCACAGCAAAACTTCATATCAACAAGTATTAACATACCTTGCAAGAACATCCTAAGTGTGATGTAAGAAAGAGGGCCACACAGCTTAAAAAACAGAACCAGAGGTGTCTCTGGTTTGTATTATCGACAGAGTTCACCGGGCAACGGCCCCTCCAGGTCTGTGTCTAGCCTCAAAGCATAATTTAGTACCAATTAGAGTATGAAGTATCAAGATGCAAAAAGGCTTATAAGAGACACGAGGGGTGCAACCATCCCACTGGAGACTCCCACGAGGATCACCAAAAAGGTGGCCCGTGCTATGCGGCGTCTGTGAATGAAATATTCGTGGATGTTAGTATGGCCCATATTGTGTGTCCAGGCCTAACAAAAGATGTCATACAGGATTAGAGTGTTGTATACATACGATAGAGGTGCATGTCCAAACGTAAATTCCCTGTAGGGGTGATAATGTAGTCTAAATCAGCCAGATATATGTCTCCTTTTGTGGATGGAATTCCTGTATATAATATAAGGAATAGGGTAGGTCAGACAAACACAAGGGTCCTTTATGTGGAAGTAGGAAGGCAGAGGGCAGCGTTATCATCACAAGACACATAGAGAGACAGAGAAATGGGAGACCCCAAATACCCCTTCATTGAATGGGTGGTCTCAAGTAAGAAATTGGTGTGCTTTTATATAAGAATGAGAAATAAGAATGAGAGTGCCGGTTGAGAATGTAAAACATGTCAAATCACTGGAACCGTTTGGGATACTGTGTATATGCACATATGAGTGCTCTGTGATACGTATATACTTAAGTGTATAGGTAATTTAATATTGGCCATTCTTACTTAGTCAATTCTCAGTTTGGTATAAGACATGCCGAGCACTCATAGTGATTCTTATAGATTGTATGAAAAATAAAGCATACCCGTGCCAAGTGTCCAAGGAGAGAGTCATCAAGTAGCCCACAGAGATCCCCAAAGATGCCAAGTGTCCAAGGAGAGAGTCATCAAGTAGCCCACAGAGATCCCCAAAGATAGAGCAATCCCAAGCCTTAGCAGTGTATCGCGGTGGTGACCCGCTCTCCAGCTCCACTCCTACCTTGTATTCCTCCGGTGTTCAGTGATTAGCGGTGCGCACTACTGAGTGCGAGTGTCCGCCATAAAAGGACGCTAGCGCATGCGCAGTGTGCTGAGGGGGTGTGGCCACCCCGCCTGCACGTCCAGGCCGGATGTGATCCCCCGTGTCCGGAGCGCACCGGAGCCGCCCACAACAAGCGTGGACCGCAGTGTGCGTTCCGGGCACGCCAGCGCACACCATGTGACTGCCGGATGTCAACAAGGTCAACACCGTATAGTCAATTAACTATTAAGCCCTCTGATAAGGGGGGCAACATTGTTGTCATGAATAATGAACACTATGCCAGAATGTGTTGGAACATTCTGAGTAACTCTAAATGGTACAAAAAAATTTCTAGAACCACCATAGATAAATTCTTTACCGAATTTTATGAATTGGTGGATAGTGCTTTTCTTTCAGGTTGTATAGACAAGTCCACTTGGGACTATCTACGGATAAAATATCCCAAAATTCCCACATTTTACAGCCTCCCAAAAATACACAAAAACAGAACTGATCCCCCAGGGAGACCTATAGTCTCGGGTAGAGGGATCATCGAGGAAAACCTTAGCAGATTCATAGAATCCTTAGCATCCTTAGCAAATTACAACCTTTTGTCCAAATTCTTCCCTCTTATGTGAAAGACACCATTCACCTATTACAACTCTTAGAGGGCCTGTCGATTCCCCCGGATGCCCTGCTGGTGGCTATTGATGTTGAAGCACTTTACAGCTCCATCCCCCACCAGCAGGGCATCAGGGCAATCGAACGGGTCCTCACACAATCCAATACGGACTCTCATGCCATGCACAACTTTATTCTAAAATCCTTGGAATACATCCTATCACGAAATGTCTTTTCCTTTGATGGTTCCCATTTCCTCCAGGTACAGGGCGTGGCGATGGGGACATGTTGTGCCCCATCGTACGCCAACCTGTACCTGGGGGAGTGGGAACGGTCTTTTCTACTAGATGAGACCCATGCATCATACACTCAATATATTCTGTCCTGGCACAGATATATTGATGATGTATTAATTGTCTGGACTGGTACCTCTGACCAACTGACCAACTGTGTGCAACTTATGAATAACAACAATTACAACTTATTTTTCACTTTAAACTCTAGCCCACACTCTATCGACTTTATGGATATCACGATCACCAAAGTCCGTGAAGGCCAGATCAAAACCTCTCTTTACAGAAAACCCACGGCAGCCAATACCATTCTTTATGCCACCAGTTCGCATCCGATTCCATTAATACGGTCCATTCCCTACGGACAATACCTCCGCTTACGTAGGAACTGTTCCGACAAACATACCTTTAAAATGGAAGCAGACAAATTAAGGTTGAGACTTACCGCAAGAGGATATTCGCAAACATGCCTAAAAAAGGCCTTTAAGAGAGCCCAATCACAGACTAGACAAACTTTACTGTTTAAAAGTCAAATCAAAAAATCCAATGTCTCAATATCCCCTATGGAGAATCCCCAACATCAATCACGGATTATTACTAAATATACGAAACAACACGACGTTGTTCAAAAAATTGTGAGCAAATTTTGGCACCTTCTCACATGTGACCCTGCTCTGAGCCCCTTTGTAACACAAAAACCCTCTATAACTTATCGCAAAACCCAATCCCTAAAAGACAAACTAGTTAAAAGTGAATTCACCGGAGAATTTAGATGTGACCCCTGCAAAAGGACAGGGACTTTCAAATGTGGGGGCTGTAATATCTGTCAGTATATGTGTACTCGCAAAGACATCAAATTACCCAATGGCTGCCCATACAAGCCGATACATTTTGCCAACTGCAAAACTGCAGGGGTAGTCTATCTCCTCCTCTGTTGCTGTGGATGTTTCTATGTGGGCAAAACAAAAAATGAATTCTTGAAACGGGCACAGAGGCACATCTCCAGTATGCGCTTGTGTAATCCAGATCTCCCCCTAGGGAGACATGTACAGGGACTACATAATGGCATTTTTCCACAAGTCCACTTTATTATCTTAGATCGCATACATCCCAGCAACAGAGGAGGAGATTGGGACAAAACCCTACTACAACGGGAATCCAGGTGGATTCATACATTAAGGGCTACCATCCCTCCTGGTTTGAACGATAACATTAGCTTTAAACCATTATCTCTGGTAATTGGGAACCCTAAATATTGCAAAACGAAAATCAGCAAATATTCACCATGATGGGTATTCATTCCCCATTCCTCTCCTTTTTTCCCCCCTCTTTCCTCTCTTTCTCCTTTTTTCTTTTTCTTTTTCTCCAGCTTTTTGTCTCTCCAATATCATTTTCAATGTTCATCAGCACTTTCTGTATGAACAACGGATAATATGGTATTGTTTCTGGTTCTTTACATACAACAAGACTATTCATATATGCCTGTATGTTGAGTTTATGGATTCTAATCAATACAAGTCTTGATATGTAATCATGTCTGCCTTAAATGAATTGTCAAACACAATGTCTGTTCCTCCAATATAGATCGATGCGGGACCCATTTGGGGCACTCCTTCTCCCATTCATTTGACTCCCCACAGCGCACAAAGGGGCTATACGGTGTTGACCTTGTTGACATCCGGCAGTCACATGGTGTGCGCTGGCGTGCCCGGAACGCACGCCGCAGTCCACGCTTGTTTGTGGGCGGCTCCGGTGCGCTCCGGACACGGGGGATCACATCCGGCCTGGACGTGCAGGCGGGGTGGCCACACCCCCTCAGCACACTGCGCATGCGCTAGCGTCCTTTTATGGCGGACACTCGCACTCAGTAGTGCGCACCACCATCACTGAACACCGGAGGAATACAAGGTAGGAGTGGAGCTGGAGAGCGGGTCACCACCACGACACACTGCTAAGGCTTGGGATTGCTCTATCTTTGGGGATCTCTGTGGGCTACTTGATGACTCTCTCCTTGGACACTTGGCATCTTTGGGGATCTCTGTGGGCTACTTGATGACTCTCTCCTTGGACACTTGGCACGGGTATGCTTTATTTTCCATACAATCTATAAGAATCACTATGAGTGCTCGGCATGTCTTATACCAAACTGAGAATTGACTAAGTAAGAATGGCCAATATTAAATTACCTATACACTTAAGTATATACGTATCACAGAGCACTCATATGTGCATATACACAGTATCCAAAACGGTTCCAGTGATTTGACATGTTTTACATTCTCAACCGGCACTCTTCTCATTCTTATATAAAAGCACACCAATTTCTTACTTGAGACCACTGTCATGGTCTTACCTTCTTGCTGTTCTCCTTCGTTTGACATGTGCTGGCGGCCATCTTGGTTTCTGGGTTTCTTGTAGCCTCCCACCCTGCGGCTCCTCCTTCCCACTGGGAGGAGCTGGATGCCTAGCTCATATATATAGGAGGTCTGTGGCTTCAGTTCCTTGCTTGGTCCTCCTGTGTTCACATGCTTCTAAGACTGCTGCTGCTTCTGGTCCCTGATCCTGGCTTCGTCTGACTACCCTGCTGGTTCCTGATCCTGGCTTTGTCTGACTACCCTGCTGGTTCCTGATCCTGGCTTCGTCTGACTACCCTGCTGGTTCCTGATCCTGGCTTCGTCTGACTACCCTCCTGGTTCCTGACCTCTGGCTTCGCAAGGACTCTGCCTCGGTTTCGCCATCCGTTTGGACTTCTGCTTTACAGCTTGATTTTCAATAAAGCCTTCTTATTTTCACTTATCTGTTGTTGTACGTCTGGTTCATGGTTCCGTGACATTAGGACCAAGCCATGAATTCTGACGGTACAGGGCCATCCTCGCTACCCACGCTGGTTGCCAGACTTGATCAGCAGGATCACCTGTTGGGTCGGTTCGCCGTGGCGTTGCAAACCCTGCTTGAACGCACGGCTCATTTCGCTCCCGTTGCCGATGGGTCGGTTGTCGCTCCTGGGCCCGCTCCTACTGCCGCTCCGGTTGTTGCGCCAGAGTCTACCCCGACACCTGTTGTTGCGCCTGCGGTGTTTCGGGGTATGACCGGTTCTGCCCCCCTTACACAGCGCTTTGGGGGAGAGCCAACTCAGTGCCGAGGTTTCCTTAACCAGGTGGGCATTTATTTCGAGTTGCTGCCACATGCCTTTCCTACTGAGAGATCAAAGGTGGGCTTCTTAATTTCGCTGCTCTCGGACAAGGCCTTGGCCTGGGCCAGCCCTTTATGGGAGAACAACAATCCGGTGGTTGCCGAGTTTTCCGGTTTTGTTGCTTCTCTTCGGAGGGTATTCGATGTGCCGGCTCGTGCTGCCTCTGCTGCGAAGCTCCTTATGTCCATCAGACAGGGTTCACGATCCGTAGCTGAATACGCCATTGAGTTTCGTACCCTGGCAGCAGAGGTGGGCTGGAATAATGAGGCTCTGGTCGCTGCTTTCTCTCATGGTCTCTCAGATGCCTTGAAGGATGAGGTTGCAGCTAAGGACCTACCAGTGGAGCTCGAGTCTCTTATTTCTTTCTTGATTTTGATTGACACCAGACTCAGGGAGAGACCTTCCTTTAAGGAGAGTCTGCGGAGGCCTCCTAACAGATTGGCGCCTACCTTTGCTGTCCCACCCGTGCCTCCCTCTCCTCCCACGCCTCCTGGGGATGACTTGGCTGGGGGTGAACCCATGCAGCTGGGCTTTGCTCGCCCGTCCGAGGGGGAGAGGGTACTCCGAAGACGCGAGGGTCGATGCATGTACTGTGGTCTCGGTGGGCATTTTCGGTTGGCATGTCCGAACCGTCCGGGAAACGCTCGCACCGGAGATCCTGTCGGGGGCAGATCTTGGTTGGAGTCTCCTCGTCCCCGGTTTCCCGTGTTGACAAACCACTGATCACTGTTGTCCTCTCCTGGGTCGGGGGCTCAGTGACGACCCAGGCGTTGGTGGACTCTGGTGCTGGTGGTTTGTTCATTGATAGTGTGTTCGCTGCCGCCAATTCCATTCCTCTGCAGGCCCGAGGTTCTCCACTGGCTCTTGAGGCGATAGACGGCAGACCCCTTCTGCCGCCACACGTGACTCATGAGACCCTTCCAGTGGGGATAGCCATTGGTGCCGTTCACAGAGAGTCGGTCTGCTTCCAGGTTATTTCGTCTCCACACTACTCGGTGGTCTTGGGGTACCCCTGGCTCCAGAAGCATAATCCGACTTTTGATTGGAGATCGGCCGAGATCCTCTCGTGGTCACCGCAGTGTGGGGCTAGTTGCATCCATGGGCCTGTCAAGTTGCTGTGTACTTCCTTGGACCCTCTGTTGCCTCCTGAATACGAGGAGTACCGGGATGTATTCGATAAGGTGCGCGCGGTTGCCCTACCTCCGCACCGCCCATACGATTGTGCCATCGAGTTACAACCTGATGCCGTTCCTCCTCGTGGCAAGGTCTATCCACTGTCGGTAGCGGAGAATGAGGCCATGGAGGAGTACGTGAAGGAGGCGCTTTCACGCGGACACATTCGCAAATCCTCGTCCCCGGCAGGGGCTGGATTTTTCTTTGTGAAAAAGAAGGGCGGTGAGTTGAGGCCTTGCATCGATTACAGGGGTCTCAATCGCATCACGATCAAGAACGCTTACCCGATACCCTTGATTTCCGAGCTGTTCGATCGCCTCAAAGGGGCCACGGTCTTTACCAAACTCGACCTGAGGGCGGCATATAACCTCGTAAGGATCAAGGCGGGCGATGAGTGGAAGACCGCGTTTAACACCAGGACCGGTCATTATGAATCCTTGGTTATGCCCTTTGGGTTGTGCAATGCGCCCGCAGTCTTTCAGGAATTCATTAACGATGTTTTCCGTGACCTGTTGCAGCAGTGTGTGGTGGTCTATTTGGATGACATCTTGGTATATTCTGAATCCATGGAGACCCACATTCTGGATGTCAGATGAGTGTTGCAACGGTTACGAGAGAACAAGCTGTTCGGTAAGCTTGAGAAATGCGAATTTCACCGATCCCAGGTAACCTTCTTAGGTTACATCATTTCCGCTGAGGGGTTCTCCATGGATCCTGAGAAGGTTTCGGCTGTCTTACAGTGGCCCCAGCCCAGTGGTCTTCGCTCCCTGCAGCGCTTTTTGGGCTTCGCCAATTATTATCGGAAGTTCATCAGGGACTTTTCCATGCTAGCCAAGCCTCTCACGGATCTGACCAGGAAGGGCAGTAATTCCCAGGTCTGGCCGCTCGAGGCCATCCGAGCTTTTGAGGCTCTAAAGTCCGCCTTTGTGTCGGTTCCGATTCTGTCGCATCCCAACCCTGGGTTGCCCTTTGTCCTCGAGGTGGACGCGTCTGAGACGGGAGTAGGCGCCCTTCTGTCTCAGCGTAGAACACCAGAGGGTCCTCTGCTTCCTTGTGGGTTTTACTCCCGGAAACTGTCTTCCGCGGAGTGCAACTACCAGATTGGTGACAGGGAGTTATTGGCCATCGTGCAGGCCCTTAAAGAATGGAGGCACTTGCTCGAGGGTTCGGTGGTTCCGGTCCTCATCCTGACGGACCACAAGAATCTGACCTACCTTTCTGAGGCCAAGAGATTGACACCACGTCAGGCCAGATGGGCTCTGTTCTTGTCACGTTTTAATTACGTGGTCTCCTACCTACCTGGTTCCAAGAACATCAGGGCGGATGCCTTATCACGGCAGTACTCCGACCTGTCCAGGGAGGAGTCGATTCCGACTTCGGTCATACCTCCGAATCAGATCCTGGCCGCCATTCGCACCAGCCTGACCTCTCCCCTGGGTGAGCAGATTTTGGCGGCTCAATCTGGTGCTCCCTCTGGGAGACCCAACGGCAGATGTTTTGTGCCTGAGGAGTTGCGCACTCGGTTGTTGCGAACCTACCATAACTCCAAGACCGCGGGGCATCCTGGAAAGAATCAGCTGTCCTGGGCTGTTTCACGTCTGTTCTGGTGGCCTTCCCTACGTTCCGACATCGCCGCATATGTAGCGGCATGCTCCGTTTGTGCCCAGAGTAAGTCCCCTCGGCACCTTCCGTTGGGCCTTCTGCAACCCATAGCCACCGGGGAGCGCCCATGGTCACACCTGGGGATGGATTTCATTGTGGACCTCCCTGCATCCCGAGGCCATACGGTCATTCTCATGATTGTGGATCGATTTTCCAAAATGTGCCACTGTGTTCCTCTCAAGAAGTTACCCTCTGCACAGGAGTTGGCCACGATTTTTGCCAGGGAGGTCTTCCGGTTGCACGGTCTGCCCAAGGAGATTGTGTCGGATCGGGGGAGTCAGTTTGTGTCCAGGTTCTGGCGCGCCTTTTGCTCCCAGTTGGGGATTCATCTCTCCTTCTCCTCGGCCTACCACCCTCAGTCCAATGGGGCCGCAGAACGATCCAATCAGGCCTTGGAGCAATTCCTTCGTTGCTATGTCTCCGATCACCAAGACAATTGGGTTGACCTCCTGCCTTGGGCTGAGTTTGCCAGGAACACGGCGGTGAACTCTTCCTCTGGGACGTCTCCCTTCATGGCCAATTATGGGTTCCAACCTGCCGTGTTACCGGAGGTATTCTCTCCCCAGGATATTCCGGCTGTGGAGGATCACCTTTCCGTCCTACGTGCTTCTTGGGTACAGATCCAGAAGTCCCTTGAGGTCTCTGCATAGCGCCAGAGACTCCAGGCTGATCGCAGACGAGCGCCTGCTCCTTCCTACCAGGCCGGAGACCGTGTATGGTTGTCCACCCGCAACCTCAACCTTCGAGTGCCCACTCCCAAGCTGGCGCCTCGCTTTGTTGGTCCCTTCCGAGTGCTTCGCAGGGTAAACCCGGTAGCCTATGCCCTTGCGCTTCCTCCTGGCATGCGGATCTCCAACGTGTTTCATGTCTCCCTGTTGAAGCCACTGGTGTGTAATCGTTTCACTTCCTCGGTTCCTCGGCCCCGTCCGGTCCAAGTGGGCAATCGTGAGGAGTATGAGGTGAGCAATATCCTGGACTCACGCCTGGTCCGCGGTCGGGTGCAGTTTTTGGTTCATTGGCGTGGTTATGGTCCAGAGGAGCGTTCCTGGGTTCCCTCCGCAGATGTCCATGCTCCTGCCTTGCTCCGAGCCTTCCACGCACGCTTCCCTCAGAAACCGTTCTTTACTCCGCGGAGGAGGGGCCCTTGAGGGGGAGGTACTGTCATGGTCTTACCTTCTTGCTGTTCTCCTTCGTTTGACATGTGCTGGCGGCCATCTTGGTTTCTGGGTTTCTTGTAGCCTCCCACCCTGCGGCTCCTCCTTCCCACTGGGAGGAGCTGGATGCTGTGGCTTCAGTTCCTTGCTTGGTCCTCCTGTGTTCACATGCTTCTAAGACTGCTGCTGCTTCTGGTCCCTGATCCTGGCTTCGTCTGACTACCCTGCTGGTTCCTGATCCTGGCTTCGTCTGACTACCCTGCTGGTTCCTGATCCTGGCTTCGTCTGACTACCCTGCTGGTTCCTGATCCTGGCTTCGTCTGACTACCCTCCTGGTTCCTGACCTCTGGCTTCGCAAGGACTCTGCCTCGGTTTCGCCATCCGTTTGGACTTCTGCTTTACAGCTTGATTTTCAATAAAGCCTTCTTATTTTCACTTATCTGTTGTTGTACGTCTGGTTCATGGTTCCGTGACAACCACCCATTCAATGAAGGGGTATTTGGGGTCTCCCATTTCTCTGTCTCTCTATGTGTCTTGTGGTGATGACGCTGCCCTCTGCCTTCCTACTTCCACATAAAGGACCCTTGTGTTTGTCTGACCTACCCTATTCCTTATATTATATACAGGAATTCCATCCACAAAAGGAGACATATATCCGCTGATTTAGACTACATTATCACCCCTACAGGGAATTTACGTTTGGACATGCACCTCTATCGTATGTATACAACACTATAATCCTGTATGACATCTTTTGTTAGGCCTGGACACACAATATGGGCCATACTAACATCCACGAATATTTCATTCACAGACGCCGCATAGCACGGGCCACCTTTTTGGTGATCCTCGTGGGAGTCTCCAGTGGGATGGTTGCACCCCTCGTGTCTCTTATAAGCCTTTTTGCATCTTGATACTTCATACTCTAATTGGTACTAAATTATGCTTTGAGGCTAGACACAGACCTGGAGGGGCCGTTGCCCGGTGAACTCTGTCGATAATACAAACCAGAGACACCTCTGGTTCTGTTTTTTAAGCTGTGTGGCCCTCTTTCTTACATCACACTTAGGATGTTCTTGCAAGGTATGTTAATACTTGTTGATATGAAGTTTTGCTGTGAAATTTGAAGACCCTATATGGGTGTAACAGACATTTTGTAGAAAACATGAATGTAAATGTCTTTATATGTAATATTTCTCTATTATGCTATTTCTTTAATGATTGTAATTTGTTTCACATCTCTAGTCTGAGATTTTTTCTGCTGGACCATTGAGAAAGGTTACCAACCGAAACGCGTCTGGTCCCTCTGCCTCAAGAAATCCCAGCCATTCTTATCTGTGATGTATTGTCTGGCCACTTGTTTTTAATCAATATATGTTCCTCATCTTTGTATACTATTACTTCCACGCTTTGTCTATGAATGTTCATAATTGTTCTAATAAAGCTATTTAAACTTACTCAAACTCTGGTTTTTGCCATTTAAAGTCCCACCCCCAGGGGATCTTTTTGCAATAGTTCTCATCCAGGGATGTTGGCAATTTCCAGGGTAACCACCGCATTCGAATCATTTTTTCTTTAAAATATAACTTTTTGGCCTTAATTCTAAGCGGTATGTGTGGAGAAAACCAGGCACTGCTCATCACCTGTCCAATACAGTCCCAACAGTGAAGCATGGTGGTGGCAGCATCATGCTGTGGGGGTGTTTTTCAGCTGCAGGGACAGGACGACTGGTTGCAATCGAGGGAAAGATGAATGCGGCCAAGTACAGGGATATCCTGGACAAAAACCTTCTCCAGAGTGCTCTGGACCTCAGAGTCATTGTCTTGTTGGAAGGTAAACCTTCGGCCCAGTCTAAGCACACAGCTAAAATAACGAAGGAGTGGCTTCACAACAACTCCGTGACTGTTCTTGAATGGCCCAGCCAGAGCCCTGACTTAAACCCAATTGAGCATCTCTGGAGAGACCTAAAAATGGCTGTCCACTAACGTTTACCATCCAACCTGACAGAACTGGAGAGGATCTGCAAGAAGGAATGGCAGAGGATCCCCAAATCCAGGTGTGAAAGACTTGTTGCATCTTTCCCAAAAAGACTCCTGGCTGTATTAGATCAAAAGGGGGCTTCTACTAAATACTGAGCAAAGGGTCTGAATACTTAGGACCATGTGATATTTCAGTTTTTTTTTTTTAATAAATCTGCAACAATGTCAACAATTCTGTGTTTTTCCGTCAATGTGGGGAGCTTTGTGTACATTCATGAGGAAGAAGAATGAACCTAAATGATTTTAGCAAATGGCAATATAACAAAGAGTGAAAAATTTAAGGGGGTCTGAATACTTTCTGTACCCACTGTATATATGTCTTTTTGACTACTCCTATAGAAAATATTTCTTTATCGCATTCAAGTATGTTTATATTCTTACTGACTAGTCATAATAGCAAATATCATGCAGCATATTCTAAACCAACCATATGTTGGTGGTTTTGTCTGTTCCATAGCAACATGGAGGACAAAAATAAATAATACTTTTTACTTACATATACTGATATCTGCACCTCCATAACCACATCGACTACTACTATCCTTATCATATGATTTAAAATATAGGTCAAATAACCAAATACTTATGTTGAGCTTTTATTATCATACTATAGGTTATCCATATAAAGGATCTTTTGTCCATGATTGTGTCCCCACTCTCAATATGATTCTGGATCGGGGTATGTGTTGACCGCCATGTTGGTGTTTATGGCTACACAACTATTGTACATGTTTCATACTGCCTAACTATTTGGGGTAACCTGGGGTTAGTGGTGGCATCACCACAATTACCCGCATGGTTCCCTTTATATCTCTGATGCTAGTATGCAGTGTTTTATTTTACCCTATAGTCTATATTGTATTTGTAAATGAAACTGTTTTTGATAATATTGTTTTTATGAATTATTTACTGTATGTTACTATTCACAGTGCTCCTTAAACAGGCCCCTGAGTAAGCGCGTAAGCGCAAAACATGTTGAGCCTGGAGCCTGAGCAAGTTAACAGATGCCCAGCTACGGACACGGCCCTCTACCTAAATTCACTACTTTACAACAAACATCTTATTATACTGGAGTAACAACCTTGAACAACTTTAACAAGGGAAGATATTATCTTTACTCTTCTGTGATGGAATATGGTAGTCGGCATCTGTCTATGTAGATCTGTTAATTATGTCCCAAGACGACTTCTATGTTTCTTGTGTAAATAATGTGTATATTTTTTCCAAAATATGTGTTCTTGCAATTTTAAATATCTTTTGAATTTTCTAATAAATCTATATTGATTTTATATTTGTTTCCTCTTATGTTCCATTAAAGTCCACATTCACATATATCTTCTTGAACACATGCAAAGGTGGACAGGGTCAGTCCTCAGGCAGGGTATAATTTCCTCTATTTAGTGATGTCGCCCATGCTATCCAGCTACAGCATGCAGAAAGGGTGGTGGATTGGCTTGCTAAACCATGCTCATCCTCCTCATCCTCCGTGACCCAAGCACAGACTAGTGCACAGTCCACTGCAGCTGCCAGAGTGGCTAAATCGACCTCTTTGTCTACATGTATTCCTGCCATAGCCCCAGCATCAAGCATGGAGGAGTCAGCTGGGTTATTTGAACACAGCACCAGTAACTTGCTCCTTGACGATGCACAGCCATTACCTGATTCAGATGTTGGTTCTGAGGTTGAGGAAGGTAGGAACATGAGACTACAGAGAGGGGAGAACACTGATACACAAATTGGCAGTCATGTTCCCCCAGCTGCAGCGTATTGCCAAGTTGTCTCCAGTGGTAATGAGCATGGAGGAGATGATGATGAGGTCACTGACGCGACTTGGGTGCTGGATAGAGCATAGTGGGAAAGTGAGGGTGAGGCACAACCCCAACGAGGCAGCCTGTCAGGACTCTGGAGGCGAGCCTGACGTGCAGAGGGTAGCCTCTAGCTCACCGAGGGATGGAGCACAGACGAGTCACCCAGGCAGTAGACGCAGGCTAACCCGAGGTGCGGAATCTAAGTGCCAACCGGTCTTCACCAGAGCCTCAGATGGTGAGGTTGGATTTTGCTGCATGTTTAGCACCAGGTCGCGGTCCTCGGGGTTGCCCTGCCAGGAGGTGAACAGGTCCGGATCTGGTGGCAGATAAACAGACAAGGATAAGGCAAAAGAGTGGTCACAAACAAGCCGAGGTCAGGGCAGGCAGCAGACAAGCGAGGTGAGGGACAAGCCAGGAGGTCAAACAGGAACCAAACTGGATACAGGTTTCAGGTTCAGGAACACAGGAGAAGCTTCAGATCAGACAGCAAAGACACTGTGCTTCTGAGGTGCTTAAATAAAGCAGCCTATTGCCAATTAATGAAATTAGTCTGAGCTAGGTTAACCCTTAGGTGGCAGATTCATGACAGCACTTTAGTGTGCACAGGGAGCGTTCCTGACATTGCCCCCCCCCCCTTAAGGGCAACCTCCGGGTGCCCAATAGGTTTCTCTTTTGTGGGTGACTGCGAAAGAAAGCCTGGATAAGTTCCATAGCGTGGATGTTTCGTTCAGGCTCCCAAGAGTTTTCTTCTGGACCATAACCCTTCCACTTGACAAGGTACTGTAACAGGTTTCCTCTCTTCCGGCAGTCCACAATAGCTTCTACTTCATATTCCACATCTCCATCAACGATTACAGGTTCGGGTGGCTCTGAACTCCTACCAGGGAAGGTATTGGGAACTGCAGGCTTTAACAAGGAGACATGAAATACTGGGTGAATGCGGAGTGAATTGGGTAAAGATAACTCATAGGAAACTTCATTAAGTTTCCTCTTGACCGGAAAGGGTCCAATAAACCTGGGAGCCAATTTTTTAGATGGACAGGCTAAACGGAGGTTAGTTGTGGACAACCAAACCTGGTCACCTGGTTGAAGAATTAATTCTCCCCTTCTTCTTCTATCAAAGATCTTCTTAGATGCCGTTTGTGCCTTAAGTATGGCTTCTTGCAGTAATTTGCTGTTGCGAGCAAAGAAATTAATAGTGTCCTGTATGCAGGGACTCCAGAGTCAGACGGGATATCGGGCAAGAAGGATGGGTGGAAGCCGTAGTTTGAGAAGAATGGAGATTGTCCAGTAACAGAATGTTTAGCATTATTATAGGCAAACTCTGCGAATGGCAGCAAGGCCACCCAATCGTCTTGAACAAAGGTGGTAAAACACCGAATGTACTGTTCCAAGGTCTGGTTGGTCCTCTCGGTCTGCCCATTAGTCTGTGGGTGGTAAGCAGAAGACAAGGATAATTCAATCTTCAACAGACTGCATAATGCTTTCCAGAAGCGTGAGGTGAACTGCACCCCTCTGTCAGAGACAATATTTGCAGGTACCCCGTGAAGCCTAACAATCTCTTTTATGAAGACTTCTGCGGTTTCCTTGGCAGAGGGAGTACCCCTGAGGGGCAAAAAATGGGGCATTTTAGACAATCGATCTACAACAACAAAAATGGCAGAGCATCCCTTAGAAGGAGGAAGTTCCACAATAAAATCCATGGCGATCATCCTCCACGGTCTATCAGGAACTGGAAGTGGTCTAAGGAGACCCCATGACTTACTTCTCGCGGGCTTGCTTCGGGAACACACAGCACAGGAAGACACGTAGTCCCTACAACTTTTTTCCAGGTCAGGCCACCAGAATGTACGCTGCAGCAAGTCAAGGGTCTTACGGACTCCAAAGTGACCTGCCAAGGGATGGTCATGACAAGAACCCAGAACCGACATTTGGACATCTTCTGGAATGAAGATCTTGTCCCCAAACCATAGCAAACCGTCCTTAGGTACCAGAGAAATTTCAGGAAGACAGGGAATACTCACAGAAGCCTGTTTAATATGAGCCATCAGATTAGTTAATGGAAGAAGAAAGTTACCTTCAGACAGGATGGTGTCAGGTACAGGAATTTCCTTCGGGTCATCGAACATGCGGGAGAGTGCGTCCGGTTTGACGTTCTTGGAACCAGGTCGGTAAGTAATATGAAACGCGAACCTTGAAAAGAACAGAGCCCACCGTGCCTGGCGTGGTCTCAGCCGTTTAGCAGATCTCAAGTATTCAAGGTTCTTGTGGTCGGTGAAGATAAGGATGGGATGTGCTGCCCCTTCGAGTAAATATCGCCACTCCTCGAGTGCCACCTTGATGGCCAAAAGTTCACGATCGCCCACATCATAGTTTCTCTCCGCTGGAGAGAGTTTGCGGGAAAAGAAGGCTACAGCGTGTACCAAGTCTTTAACTCCCTGTCTTTGGGAGATAACAGCCCCTACAGCCACTTCTGAGGCATCTACCTCAAGGAGGTAAGGTAAGGTGGGATCAGGGTGCCTCAGGATGGGAGCAGTAGAAAACAGCTTTTTCAGGACTGAGAAGGCGGTCTGGGCTTCAGGGGACCAATGGATGCGAATGTTCTGCTTGGTAAGCTGTGTGATAGGGAAGATGATGGTAGAGAACCCCTTAATGAATCTCCTGTAAAAATTTGCAAATCCAACAAAGCGCTGCACCCCCTTCTTGTCAGATGGAGCCGGCCAATCCAGGATAGCTGAAACTTTTTGAGGATCCATCCTAACTCCTTCAGTGGATATGATCAGGCCCAAGAACTGGATGCTTTGCTGTTCAAATTCACATTTCTCTGCCTTAGCATAGAGTCCATGTTGGCGGAGGCGGCAGAGAACGTTCCTGACGTGCTCCCGATGCTGGTCCAGAGATGCAGAAAAGATTAAAATATCGTCTAAATAGACAATTACGAAGGTGTCAAGCCAGTCTCTGAAGATGTCGTTTACAAAATGCTGGAATGTAGCCGGGGCGTTGCAGAGACCGAAGGGCATCACCAGGTACTCGAAATGCCCAAACCTGGTACAGAACGCCGTTTTCCACTCGTCCCCTTCGCGGATACGAACCAAATTGTAGGCCCCACATAAGTCTAATTTGGTAAACAAGACAGCAGACCTTAATCTCTGAGAGAGTTCTGGAACCAAGGGGAGAGGATATCGGTTTTTAACCGTGACTTTATTCAACTCTTGGTAATCCAGACAAGGACGGAGAGAGTGATCCTTTTTTTCTACAAAAAAGATTCCTGCTCCTGCTGGTGAAGTAGATGGATGGATGAAACCCTTCTTTAAGCTTTCGTCCACGTATTCCTTAAGAACCTCCAACTCCCGTTCGGATAGTGGGTAGATACGACCAAACGGAATCTCGGCCCCTGGAAGCAGCTCTATAGGGCAGTCATAAGGACGATGAGGGGGAAGGGTCTCAGCCCCACGTTTGCTGAAAACGTCCAGAAAATTATGATAAGCCTCAGGCACAACAGAGCATAAATCTGGATCAGATTCTAGGCACAGCAAGGTTCTGGAGGAGCTGAGAGAGTCAGGCAGGCAGGAATTCAAGCAGTAGGTAGACGGGAACTTGAGGACTCCAGAGGTCCAGTCGATTTGGGGGTTGTGTGCCTTCAACCAAGGTAGCCCCAAGATGACTGGAAACAAGGGGGACGCAATAGCGTCTAGGCTTATTAGTTCCTTATGGTCACAAGAGGAGATCATGAGGAGAGGAGGAGTCTCCTGGGTTACAGGTCCGGAACTGATGTGGGAACCATCAGCCAGGAAGATGGTAAGTCCTTGGGTCTTGGGTTGAAGTGGAATACCCCGTTGAACAGCGAATGACAGGTCGATAAAGCAACTACATGCTCCGGAGTCAATAATCGCGGTTACTGATATGCTACCTCCTGGAAGCTGAAACGAGACAGGGAAGGCTAGGTGAGAAGCACTGGAAGCGGATGCTGGACCACTGGATGGGGAGATGGAAAGGCACTTACGTAGCTTCGCAGGGCAGGAGCGCACGTAGTGACCGGCTTCTCTACAGTACAGGCAGAGATTGTTCTGTCGCCGGTGATGCCTTTCTTCAGTAGACAGGGCAGGTCTCTTAACCCCAAGCTGCATGGGTTCCGGGACATCTGTAGCAAAGTTTGCAGGAGCAGAGCTGGTAGGAATCGGATTAAAGGAAGGGACATTTACCGGGGCCGCAAACCGCGGCATCATCCAGGCTGGACGAGGCTGCTGGGTGGAACATTCTGCACGGCGTTCCCTGAGACGGCGGTCTATCTGGATAGCCAGATTTATTAGAGTCTCTAGGGTGTCAGGAACCCCAACCCGTGCTAGCTCATCCTTCAGCCCTTCAGAGAGACCTAAATGAAACTGATACCGTAATGCAGCGTCATTCCACTGGGTGTCGGAACTCCAACGCCTAAATTCTGTTACATAGTCTTCCACATCTCTTTGACCCTGCTGAAGTGCATGCAGAGCAGCTTCAGCGGTGGAGGTTCGCTGAGGGTCGTCATACAGCTGAGCCATGGCACTGAAGAAAGACAATAAGTACTTTAGATGAGGACTGCGCTCTTCAATAAGCCGATGAGCCCAAGACTGTGGTTCATCCAGGAGCAGGGAGATGACAAAGCCCACTTTGGTAGCCTCCAAGGAAAAAGTCCGAGGTTGCAGAGAGAAATATAATTCACATGCATTGCGAAACGCCCTGAACTTGCCTCTGTCCCCTGAGAACTTTTCGGGTGTAGGGACCCGGGGTTCAGGTGGCAACATCACTACTGTGGGACCTGGAGTAGGTTCTGCTGGTACCGAGGAAGAAGAATCTGTCATCACAGGGGGGTTCCCAGGTGCAGAACGCATCCGTTCCTCCAGATGCATGTAGCCCTCCTGAAGTGTCTTTACGGTTTGAGATAAAGTTGTGAGATGCTGGCAGATCTCATCCAATGGTGAGGCCCCTCTTGCAGGCTGCGACATGGCTGTCTGATACTGTCAGGACTCTGGAGGCGAGCCTGACGTGCAGAGGGTAGCCTCTAGCTCACCGAGGGATGGAGCACAGACGAGTCACCCAGGCAGTAGACGCAGGCTAACCCAAGGTGCGGAATCTAAGTGCCAACCGGTCTTCACCAGAGCCTCAGATGGTGAGGTTGGATTTTGCTGCATGTATAGCACCAGGTCGCGGTCCTCGGGGTTGCCCTGCCAGGAGGTGAACAGGTCCGGATCTGGTGACAGATAAACAGACAAGGATAAGGCAAAAGAGTGGTCACAAACAAGCCGAGGTCAGGGCGGGCAGCAGACAAGCGAGGTGAGGGACAAGCCAGGAGGTCAAACAGGAATCAAACTGGATACAACAGGTTTCAGGTTCAGGAACACAGGAGAAGCTTCAGATCAGACAGCAAAGACACTGTGCTTCTGAGGTGCTTAAATAAGGCAGCCTATTGCCAATTAATGAAATTAGTCTGAGCAAGGTTAACCCTTAGGTGGCAGATTCATGACAGCACTTTAGTGTGCACAGGGAGCGTTCCTGACACAGCCATCATGGAAGAGTAGAGAGCAGCCATCCTATTCCATCAAATTGTGGAGCTGTTATCTCCCAGCACCCTTTCCACAGCGCAGCTGTCTGGGCCTTTTTTAGCACATGTGCAGCTGATGGCACTGTTGCAATTTGCAAACTTTGTCTCAAGCACATCAAGCGTGGCAAAAACAACAGGCATTTGGGTACCACATGCTTGAATAGGCATTAAACCTCCCACCACTCAGCCCATTGGCAAGAGCACCTGAAAGCCACACAAAAGGGACACAATTCTGTTCCTCCTCCCTACTCACCTCAGTCTACACCCGCTATACCTTATAATCTCTCAGCAGCCTCCACTGACAGGGATGATGGTATAGCGCTGGGTGTCCCAGGTCCTTGCAGCACATCTATCTGCCAGTAGCACACCATTAGTTGTTGTAAGATTCTGGTACCTTCGGTACCCTTCCAGCCCATTTCTTCCGCATTGCGTTCCACCATTCAGCTAGGTGGAACGCATATATCTACCTGTCTCTTTAAACCCGCATGACGTCATCACTAGGCGCCGCTCTGAGCGGCTATTTCAATCGCCGGCTTTCACTCACAAGGCGTTCGTGCAAACCGCCTGTTATACAGCCTTGTCTGACGCTGCCGAAGCCTCCAGCTATTTCCCCAATATCTGGATAGACCAGAGTCTCGCTACTTGATCCTGTATCTCGCTACTGATCCTGTATCTCGCTACCTGATCCTTATCTCATTACCGGACCCCTCACCTCTCTAAACCAACTAGTGATAAGTACCCCACAGGGGATTCCTTCCTACCAACTTACACTATCTACTCTTGCATACTAAAGACTGTTGCTATCTATGCATTACTATTTCTATCATCTGCACTGTTACATAGATTGCTAGCTCTTGAGTCTACTACCATCTATATCCTTGCACTAAGTTAGCATCTCCTGTACACTTCATCTGCTGTCTCCTACCACCTGTTACTTGTACATGATTGCTAACCTATCTGCATACTATCTATCACCATCTGCTAACACTCCTGAACATTACTACCTGAGTGCCTATCATTGCTATCACTACTCACGCCTGTCCTTTCAGCACATCACCTCTATACCATCGCATACAACCTATCACTCCAGGAACATCTTATCTGAGTGTCTGTATATGTGCATGCTGAAGCAGGCTGGGCCACAATGATGAGTCTGGAGAGTTGGATATGGTGATTCAACACATCTCTACAGGACTACTGAGTGGAAATTCTGCAGCTGCAAATCCAGTTCACTAAACAAACACCAGAGCGTTACAGATTGCACGAACCTAAAAAAAAAAAAATGGATTCAGCAGAATTAGCCAATCATGTGATACAACTAACACAAAAGGTAGATGCATTAATCCTTTCTCTTACCGAAGTGAAAAATGAAAATCAGACTTTGAGACAGCAGATAGTGTCTCTCTCCTCTAGTGTTTACAGGTGATCGGAAAAAATTTAGTGAATTTAAAAACGCATGTCAATTGCTTTTTAATTTAAAACCTCGTACTTACACTACAGACCAAATTAAAGTCTGCACCACTATCTCATATTTGTCGGGTGATCCACGGGCTTGGGCAGACTCTCTCTTTGAGAAAACTGACCCTCTTCTCAACTCCTATCCTTTATTCCTAGCAGAACTCTCTAGCTTATATGAAGACCCAAATAGGCAGAGTACTGCTGACAGCCAATTGAGGGCTTTAAAACAAGGAAGGAGACCTGTTGAAGACTTCGTAGCAGAGTTCAAAAGATGGACCCTTGATTCAGGGTGGAATGATGCATCTCTGCGAACCCAGTTCAGACTCGGGTTATCAGAAGCCGTTAAAGACGAGCTCGCCCGAGTGGATTTACCTGGCACTTTGGATGCCTTAATACAACTCAGCATTAATATTGACAGGCGACTGCGAGAAAGAAAGGCTGAGAAAATGGGAGTACCATTATCCAATCCTTCTCGGGTTTCGCCCGTTGACCCTACTCCTATGGAGGTAGGAACCATACGCCCACCATTATCGTCTACTGAATGAGCCAGGAGAAGATCTGAAAATCTCTGCATGTACTGCGCCTCCCCGGATCATTTGATAAGCGTCTGTCCCCTTGTCTGCAAAAAAGAGGTGGGACCAAAATAGGATCACCACCAAGGCTATGATCGACACAGGATCTTGTGGGAACTACATCGACACTAGTTTTGTTGCTTTAAATAAAATACCTATTATTTCAAAATCTAAACCTGTCTCTGTTAGTTTTATTAACGGTATTCCGTTATCTTCTGGTCCAATTACCAATCAGACACAAGCACTCCTTGCTACTGCTAACGAGTCTAATGCTGAGACCACCACTTTTGATGTATTACCTTCACCACATTTTCCCATTATTTTGGGACTTCCCTGGTTACACATACATCAACCAACCATTGATTGGAAAACACGGACTCTAACCTTCCCCTCTTACTATTGCGAGACCACGTGTAACCTCCAATCATATAAAAAAATCCTGTCCATGGTGTCAGATGAAATTACACCACCACCATGCTATCAGGATCTATCAGAAGGCTTCCTTGAGAAAAATGCTCAAGTATTGCCTCCCCATAGGGACTACGATTGTTCTATTGATCTACTCCCTAATAGTAAACTACCTTTCGGTCATGTTTATCCTCTTTCTCAGGATGAACTTTCTCATCTCAAGGAATACTTGGATGAGAATTTAGCGAAAGGGTTTATTAGACCCTCTACTTCTTCCACAGCTGCAGGACTTTTCTTTGTCCGCAATAAGGATTTAAGTCTCAGGCCTATTATTGACTATAGGCAATTAAATACCATTACGATAAAGGATCGCTATCCTTTACCTCTCATTCCCGAACTCATTGAACAAGTGCGCGGAGCTACCTACTTTTCAAAATTGGACCTAAAAGGGGCATACAACCTCATCCGAATCCGTAATGGGGATGAGTGGAAGACGGCATTCAGAACCAGATACGGACTATTTGAATATCTAGTGATGCCTTTTGGGTTGTGCAATGCTCCCGCAGCATTTCAGCGATTCATAAATGACATCTTCAGAGACTTACTTGATGTTTGTGTTGTGGTATATCTGGATGATATACTCATTTATTCTCAATCCTTGTCTGAACATGTAAGACATGTAAGACTTGTGCTGTCCAGACTACTCGCACACAATTTATACGTAGAATTGAAAAAATGCCTATTTCATAAGGAAGAAGTACTATTCCTAGGATACATCATATCTAAGAACGGTATCAAGATGGATATGAGCAAGATATCGTGTATTCTGGATTGGCCTGTACCAACAACTCGTAAGGCATTACAACGATTCCTTGGATTCTCAAACTTCTATAGGAAGTTCATCAAGAACTTCTCTTCTATTGTGAGACCGCTCACACAACTTACAAGTGTAAAGAAACCATTCAAATGGTCTGAAGAAGCAAATAAAGCTTTCCGCTTGTTAAAATCAAGCTTCACTTCTGCTCCCATACTACGCCATCCAGACCCATCCCTCCAATACATCCTGGAGGTAGATGCGTCAAACATGGCTGTAGGAGCAGTTCTTTCCCAACGACCAACGAATACTTCACCACTCCACCCAGTTGCTTTTTTCTCTAAATCACTAAGTAGCCCAGAGGTGAATTACCCAGTGGGTGAAAAAGAGTTGCTTGCCATAAAACTGGCACTAGAAAATTGGCGACATTTACTTGAAGGTACTCGATTGCCAATACTCATATATACAGATCATAAGTATCTCCAGACCAACAAGACTCTTTCCCACCGGCAGGTACGTTGGTCATTATTCTTCCTAAGATTCAACTTCCTAGTGACCTACACGCCTGCAGACAAAAACAAAAAAGCGGATGCGCTATCACGGCTAACCGAAGATAACTGCGCCGAAATCCCTTCACTTCCTATAATACCCCATGATCGTATTATTGGTGTTGTTCGTTCCTTGAAGGAAGAGATTCTGCGCAGTATAGGACTGGATTCACCACCACCACAACTAAGTGCTGATGCAGAAGGCTTCCTCCACTTTAACGACAAACTCTACATACCTCCTGGTATGCGTACCAAGATCTTGGAATTATCACATGACGTACCTATGGCAGGACATATGGGTATGACTAAGACATTTCATTTGCTCACCAGGCAATTTTGGTGGCCTGATATGAAGACGTCTGTACAAAAATTTGTTTCCTCATGTGACATCTGTGCAAGGTCCAAAATTGACACTACAAAACCATCTGGTCTACTTTGCAGTCTACCAATACCCAAAGTTCCATGGGAAGTTGTGTCCTTAGACTTTATAGTAGAATTACCACCTTCCAAAGGATTTACTACCATTCTAGTGTCAGTGGACCATCTGACAAAGATGGCACATTTCATTTCTATTCGCAGACTACCTTCATCTAAGGAAACAGCGGAATTACTAGTGAAACATGTGTTCAAGCTACATGGAATTCCAAAGACTCTTTTATCTGACCGAGGTTCACAGTTCATCTCCAAGTTTTGGCAAGCTCTATGTCATATACTACGTATTGAGCGAAAACTTACTTCTCCCTACCACCCTCAGACCAATGGACAAACTGAAAGAGTCAACCAGTGCATTGAACAATATTTGCGTTGCTACACCTCATACCTACAGGATGATTGGGTGGACCTCCTCCCTCTGGCAGAATTTGCTTATAATAACGCAACCCACAGTACTACTAAGCAAAGTCCATTCTACCTAAACTATGGGTTTTATCCCACACTTCTTCCACCACGCATCCTGCCATCAAGTAACCCAGTAGCCTCTGACTATCTTACCCAAATAAAAGACTCTCTGGGTTTACTTAACACCACCATCTCACATGCTCATAGCCACCAAAAAAGGTACGACCTTCGTAGAAGACCTTCTCCTCAATATGCTATTGGGGATCTCGTTTGGCTATCTACGAAAAACTTGAGGTTAAAGATCCCCAGTAAAAAGCTTGGACCTTTGTTTCTGGGACCTTTCCCAATTGAGAAGCTCATTGGGAGAGCTGCAGTTCAATTCACCATACCGGCAGATCTTAAAATACACCCCATCTTTCACGTGTCGCTACTGAAACCACATGTTCCCAACCAAGGAATAAGACCTACCATCTCGCCTCCACCTCCAGTACAAGTTTAAGGCGGAGAAGAATTTGAGATTAAGGAGATTTTGGATTCTCGTATCCACAGAGGGAAACTCCAATATCTCATAAGATGGAAAAACTATGTACCCCAAGACGACACCTGTTTGGATACTTCTGACGTTCACGCTCCCAGGCTTATACGAAGGTTCCACTCCAAATACCCGGAGAGACCAGTGCTATAGGCCTTCCGGAGCTGGCCTTAAGGGGGGGGGGGGTACTGTAAGATTCTGGTACCTTCGGTACCCTTCCAGCCCATTTCTTCCGCATTGCGTTCCACCATTCAGCTAGGTGGAACGCATATATCTACCTGTCTCTTTAAACCCGCATGACGTCATCACTAGGCGCCGCTCTGAGCGGCTATTTCAATCGCCGGCTTTCACTCACAAGGCATTTGTGCAAACCGCCTGGTATACAGCCTTGTCTGACGCTGCCGAAGCCTCCAGCTATTTCCCCAATATCTGGATTGACCGGAGTCTCGCTACTTGATCCTGTATCTCGTTACTGATCCTGTATCTCACTACCTGATCCTTATCTCATTACCGGACCCCTCACCTCTCTAAACCAACTAGTGATAAGTACCCCACAGGGGATTCCTTCCTACCGACTTACACTATCTACTCTTGCATACTAAAGACTGTTGCTATCTATGCATTACTATTTCTATCATCTGCACTGTTACATAGATTGCTAGCTCTTGAGTCTACTACCATCGATATCCTTGCACTAAGTTAGCATCTCCTGTACACTTCATCTGCTGTCCCCTACCACCTGTTACTTGTACATGATTGCTAACCTATCTGCATACTATCTATCACCAACTATTACTACCTGAGTGCCTATCATTGCTATCACTACTCACGCCTGTCCTTTCAGCACATCACCTCTATACCATCGCATACAACCTATCACTCCAGGAACATCTTATCTGAGTGTCTGTATATGTGCATGCTGAAGCAGGCTGGGCCACAATGATGAGTCTGGAGAGTTGGATATGGTGATTCAACACATCTCTACAGGACTACTGAGTGGAAATTCTGCAGCTGCAAATCCAGTTCACTAAACAAACACCAGAGCGTTACAGTTGTAGACTATAGCTGGCAAATTTCTCTGCCCCTTCTGCAGCAACAAAAAAAAATAGTCACTGCCACCCACATGCCCAGCATCTAAATGCTTGTCAAAGCTGCTGACATTACAACTTCTGCCTTTCAGTCTGGTGGATTCTGCCTCCTTCCGTGAATTTGCAGAATGTGCTGTACTACAATGGCAGGTTCATGTAAAGCCATTCCAGCTCTGTACCATCACGGGGAAGGCAATGTTGTGGCATCGTTGGGCAAGGCAGTCATCAACAAAGCCCACCTTACTGCTGACACGTGGTCCAGCAAGCTTGGTCAGGGATGCTATATTTCGTTCACAGCACATTGTGTAACTCTGCTTGCAATTCGGAAGGATGCCAGACAGGTCTCAGTGCTGCAGCTTGTTGTGCCGCCACATCTCCATACAGCTAGTATGCAAGATCTTTTCAGCTCTAGCCCTTCCTCCTCCTCCATGCCCTTCTCTGCTAAATTGTCCTACAACCCACAAGTACCCCTATGCATTCAAGGAGCTATTCAATGAGTCAGGCTAAAAGGTGCCCTGCAGTGCTTCCGTTGGTGTGTCTAGGGGAGAAGAACCACACCAGAGCAGAGATTCTTACAGCTCTGCAGGGGCAGGCCCAGAGGTGGTTCACGCTACACCATCTGGACCAAGAATGGTGGTGTGCGATAATAGTACGAACCTCCTGTCCGCCCTTAGACAGGGAAAGTTGACAAATGCGCCGTGCCTGGCACATGTCTTCAATTTTGTAGTGCAGTGTTTCTTAAATAGAATCTGAGAATTTTTTTAATTTATTTGCATTTTAACTCACTCACAGATTGCTGTCTGACAGGGAACTGAGGAAATAAGAAAGCAAGTGAGTTACTTTTGTTATTGTTTACAAATGTTACACTCAACGATCAATCTAATTGGCTGTCACAGTGATCATTTAATGAGGAAGGCTTCTGACTGGCTCCCAATCATAAGATTGGGAGCACATCTTTCTACAGACATCAGGTCTCATGGGGCTGTGCATGGGAAGGAGCAGGGGAGATAAGAAACTGAAAGCAAGTCCTGGATGTAGGAGACGCCTTGTGTACAGAGGAGGGGACTTTATGGATGTGTGTAACACGCCAAAGGTAGGCAACTGGATAAGGAGATGGGGACAGTGGAAGAACCGGAGGATCAGAGAAGACAGGACCAAACAGCCTTTTTACACAATGCAGATAATTAACCCCTTAGGTTCCATAGTGAGAATAACAAGCGCGCTTTACTGCTTATACAGATACATTTTACTGTTGTGGGTTTAGTAACACTTTGATTATTCCCACTGACACAAAGTTGGGGCTTATTTTATCCCAATAATACCAGTTATGGGGCTTATTTTTCTCACACTTTCTCTTCAGTGTGTACACATGCCCTATTCGGCTAAATTTAGCAAAGTATAGGTGAAACGGTGTAAAACTACATTGTACAATCTATATGCCATGAAGCCTCATCCATTTATTGGTCACAGTCGCTTATGAACACGACCCTGTGTTGCCTGGTGCGCGATGTACTTCATATTCCCCTTTTTCCTTTTCAAATCCTTCAATGTGTGTTGGCAACTTTGCAGTTTTGTGTCCCAAGCAGCTTTTCTTAGCCTTTTTATCACAGAGGAACCCTTGAAGGAATTTTCAGGTTTCTGAGAGCCCCTCCTAAAAATGTCTACAGCTAAAGGTACAATTCTGTATGACGAGTACACCGTAGACATAAAAAACCCAGAGTAAATAATGTGGCACATTTGACACCTGGAGTGGATCCATTTTTACACCTCCCTGCTCTGTATTACAAATTTATTTTCAGTAATAATCATAAAATGAACAAAAAATAATACTGACCAGAAACGCAATGCAGTGACAGTGAAAATTGTGTTGTCCTCTACATTGGTGGTTAGTAGCGAAATTACACTTTATATTGGTGGTTAGTGTAGTACTTCCTTAAATTGGTAGTCAATAGAGAAGGGTCCTATTACATGGATGGTCATCGGAAAGTGCCCCTCTTAGATTGATGGTCAGAGAGCAGTGCCTTCTTATACTGTTGATCAGGACAAAGACTGCCGTATTACATTGTTTGTCAGTGTAGTGCACCCTTACACTAATCACTGGTTCCACAGCATTGGCTCTGCTAAGTGCCATCCGTGAAGTAACAACTCAAGAACCATTGGGTGGAATATTAATTCACCCTTGTGTATTGCTCAAAGAGCCCTTAGCAACGTCTGCAGGAACCCCAGGGGTCCACAAAACCTTGGTTGAGAGTGGCTGTTCTACAAGAATGTGTTGTATTTTTAAAGTATAACAAGGCAAACTTTTTTGTGCAGAGGGATTAGAACCCCTGTTAAGTTTTATTGCTGTCTATGCCCTGGTTAGGGAGATTCTTCCTCTCTAGTTGTCTTGTTTACCATTTTCCTTGAAAGTGAAAGTAAAAGAAAATCCCCAAATATTCCAATGGGGACACTAGTTCTGGTGTTTTGAGCATTCCCTAGTAATCCCCTTAATTTGCAGAGATTTCCCCTCACTTCCTGTTTGGCTGTGGGACAAGAAGTGAAGAGAAACCTCTGCCATGGGACGGCGGTCCTGTGCTGTATCTGGGGACTGTCCAGGCACTAGGCTGTAGCTGAGCGTAGCAAAGGCTCCCTGGATGAGCAGCCTCGCTGATGCCTGTGGCCGGAAGTGACGCGATAACACACCGTCAGCACAGGACCGCCGCTGAGGTTTTCAGCTGATCACACACCACCTGGCTTCACTGTGAGAATCTTTACTCGTTACCGAGCAGGCTGATTTTGGATTTTTTTACATCAACAGAGGATTAGAAGCTCCTTCTGCTTATGTTCCCCTGCGGACAGGCTGGAAAGGATCTGGGTCATGTGACAGCTGTATATCGATTAGGAAAAAGAGGAGATCCTAATATCCGGGTGAAGGGGACTTTCTCCCCCCAGGAGTCCCACATATCACTGGCTAAGAGGACTTGGTACTAAGGCTTGTTGCCCCTGTAGGGGTACACACCTCCGAGGAGATCCTAATATCCGGGTGAAGGGGACTTTCTCCCCCCCCAGGAGTCCCACATATCACTGGCTAAGAGGACTTGGTACTAAGGCTTGTTACCCCTGTAGGGGTACACACCTCCGGTGAGTGCGGGAGCAATTGGAGGGGTGCACCTGTGTGTCTCACCCATCACCTAAACAAGCTTTGGATCACTGGGATCACCTTACCAGCACCTTAATAACTGTTTTGTCACTGTCTAGGGAATACCACTTTTTTATATCACCTAT
The DNA here is from genome assembly GCF_965119305.1 of Pelophylax lessonae. NCBI lineage: Eukaryota > Metazoa > Chordata > Amphibia > Anura > Ranidae > Pelophylax > Pelophylax lessonae. The sequence goes on along the minus strand of NC_138774.1, from coordinate 122,561,480 downwards.
TCACCTAGCAACTAAAGGACTGTTGATTTGCCCATTGGACTATTATATGTTTTTTACTGCATGAACACTATTTATATTTTTATCTGTTCTTATTGGCACAGATTGAACTATCCACTTATTTATTGCACTATTTATTGCACTGACTATAATTTCTGTACCCAGGGTATTACCCACACCTATATAGTGTGTTTTTTATTGTTTTCTCACTGGTATAATACAACATTTATTTATTCATTTATTACACCTAAATACTCTGTAACACTTCAGCTGGAGATCACTCCGGTTACTAATTTTGCATTTTTTCCACATATGCACACCTTATATTTTGGATTAACCATTTATATGTAAGCCAACACTACAGCACTTTATTTTTGTGAATATCACACTTAATTTATTACATCAATTAGGCAGCGCCACCTTACCTCACTTCTCTCATATATCTAGATATAGCCTTTGGGCTGCATTTTGGGGTAGGCTGCAGCCTCTTTCCCTGTCCACAAGCGCGGAATTTTTTACCCTTAGGCTTCTGGAAGTAGGTATCGGTGTTCTTTTTTGTTTAAAATACCTTTTTTATGCGCTTTCTTCAAAAGTTTTTTTACACTTATTTCTATATTTCATTAATGGATTGGCCTTTAATTTCTCATACGTATTTACATCCCCTACTAGCCTATTTAGTTCTTTATAGTATTCCTCTTTCTTCAGGATGACAATTCCTCCCCCTTTGTCCGCAGGGCAGATCCCCACATCCTTCCTAGTCTCAATCTCCTGTATACCTGCCCAAATGTTCCTCTTGGGTCTTTTATATTTAATTTTTTGAGATCCTGTTCTACTAGAGTTTTGAATGTGTCCTCAAAATGGTGGGTGTTACCCTTCAGATTAAAAGTGCTGATAAATAGAACCCTCCCCTTGCTCACTACAGGGTGGCTTAGTTAAAAAATGTTTTTTAATATTTGACTTACGTACTTTTTTTTTTATAAGGTGTTAAGTACATACGTTTCTAGTTGTTAAGAATTATTATTTTATAAATAAAGATTTTACTATGTGGATTTCTAAGTCGAACGATGGAGTTCGTATAATTAATGCCCCTGTTATGATATCTACTTGTCCCCATGAATATTGTAACCAACAAGGGTAAAACAGGTAGGCGGAGTAAAGGGTTATAAAAAGGATGACGCACAGCATGAGTTCCAATCTCTGAAGATGTTATTTTGATGACAAAACGCGTAAGATAAGAACGCACATGGTGACGTCAGTTGTTGTGATTGGAACGCACGCCGGAAGGGGTTGTGGTTTCGTTTCCAGCCTTCGGTCCTGACACTCTAGCGGGGAGCTGTACCTGAATATTATGCTGCAAATTGTTTGTTTATACAACTTTTAAATCGATCTAGCCCATGCTTGATCAATAAATGTTTCAAAGGAGTTCACTATGACGTGTCTGGTCTCCTTTTTTATTATTGCACAAGGTACTCATTCATGAATTAAGAAAGCAGCAGGATCGCCTTTCGGGGGGACATTTCGTACCTGGTCTCTATTTGCTCTATTTGATGTAGTTGCTACAAGGCAAGCAAGATCAACTACATCTGGTGAGTAGGCATTTTACCTATCTCACTGACACTCTGGGGTGATCTTTCGTCTATTATCCAGCTACCCACTAGGAGGAATATCGGTGGATGGCCTATTTGTATCCTACCTTTGAACACACGGAGCACTTTATATGTTTAATTAAGCACTCTATCTGATTAACACGGACTATAACAAGCACTTCATATTTATATTTATATATTTATTTATATATATATTATATTTATTTATATATGCGTAAGCACTTTACACTATTACTAAATATTGTTGAATTCACTTTAGAGAATGTATATTGGTCACAGTTATCTATGAATTTCATAAATTTTCACTCTGATTAATTACACATAATTTTTATTGCAAGCACCATAGGAAGTGTGTTTTAGTTTACACTTATTTTTTACAACCATACTTTTTGTCCATAGCAGCTGCTCTTCATCACCTTCCACAAATAGTATTTAATTTTAATTAACACATCCTTTGGCGCGAGTGGATTATATCATTACTTGGATGTGTGGAAGCGGCTGAAGAGCTGCCGGATTGCTTCCATCTGACAGCCGACAGTTGGCTTGTCAGATTTACACACACAGTTTATATGTCGTGGCAGTAAAAGGGTTAAAGATGAATTCCAGGTAGGATTTATTTTTACATAGTTATATTGGTCAAGCTTGGACCAACATCCCTTGCTAGCAAAATATTTTACTCACAAAAGTGATATAAAGACATGCTTCTTATATAATTTCCTTAAGGAACAGCTCATCTGCCTATTAGTGCTTCATTCAAAGATCAAACTCTAATATCCTTGCTAGCGTGTTTTGAGACAAATCCTTTTCAACAAAGCCAACTAACCAAGTTGACTTTGAATGAAACACTAATGGATGGATGAAATGAACGTTATAGTAATTATGTGAGAAGTGTGTCTTTATATCACTTTTGTGAGTACAAAATTTTGATGGCAACAGATGCCCCAGATTAAGCATATGGGTGACATCACTGCCCAGCCATTGCAGCTACAGTGGCTTCTCTCTCCTCTCCCTTGAAGCTGGCGCTGGGAGCTGATCATGTGATCAGACCAGAGTGCCCTTAGAGGAGGTAAGCACAACCATCCCCAGGCTAGCTACTATAGGGCCTAGGATGGGGGTGGAAGCAGATTTAGCATTAGGTGGACATATTTTTGTCATGGATGTTACAGTATATGAATTATATGTATATAGTTGCACTTTAGATTATTTTTGCCTTTTCAGATTTGTACATATTTTCATTGTATTGCATGCATTATAATTTCCTAGTGCAGCTCAGCCTCATTATATTACAAATGACCCTGTAGCATATCAGAATAGTCAATCAGCTCTAGAGCTTTTTGTATAATTTTGGGTTTGACACATTTTTCATATGTGGATGTGGGGTGACTTTTTAACTTATTACGTTTTAAAGGGTATTATTTATTGGTTGGATTGTTTTGTTTCTAATAAGTAACCATTTTTGCGAATTTTTGTGAGTTGTTTTTTTGAGACAATTTTTGCACTTTTTTTGTTGGTGTGACACAACACTAGCCATCCTGTCTGTGGCAGCAACTTGCCTAGGAAAGCAGAAAACCTATTCTGCATCTACAGCAATATTCCTTCGCTGTCATTTGGACAAGAAGAAGAAGAAGGCTGCCGAAGGAACATATGTTCTAATTAGCAATCCTGTTGCTAGCATGTTGCTTCCAGCGACCAGATCGTGTAGTCTGACATGGCCCTAAGCATCCTCTGAAGAGGATAACCAGACCATTCCTTATCCAGATAAATCTGAGGCCTAGGCTGATATTAGGAAGGAATGTCACTGCTTCAATCTTTCCTAAATTCTGAAGATCAAAAAAAACACCCTTTAAAGGCCAAACTGGTTATTTGTGGAGTTTAAGTACACATGAAAGAAGTTGGGAGAAATAGAAACACTTTCCACTTGTATCTTACTGCTTCTCTCGCAGTACCAAGTCTTCCAGAAAGTCAGTAACTAGCACAGATTTTAGAGATGCTATAGCAATGTGTAATCAGTTTTATAAAAAAATGTCATCTAAAAGAACTGAACAGTCCGCTGATCAAGCTAGGCCAAAACATCTTTGTAGTGTGTATTACACATAGAAAATAATACATAACTAGGGTTGAGCGGACACCTAGATGTCCGTGTTCGACGGGTTCGGCCGAACTTTAAAAAAAAGTCCGGGTCCGTGTCCCGGACTTTTACCGAACTTTTCCCGGACACCGAACCCCATTGAAGTCAATGGGGACCCGAACTTTAAGGCACTAAAATGGCTCTAAAACACCAAAGGAAAGGGCTAGAGTGCTGCAAATGGCAGCAAAACATAATTAAGAGCATGGCAAGTGCTCTGCAAACAAATGTGGATAGGGAAATAACTTAAAACAACAAAAAAAAACAGAAAAATAAAACAATGTTCTTCTTCATCTCTGAAGGACGAGGCCCATATGGAGTAGGAGGGAGGTTGAGGTGGTGGTGGATGTGGCGGTGACATAGGCATGCGCACAGGGTGTGCCGGGTGTGCCTGGGCACACCCTAATCACCTAGGGCACATAGCATTGCCAGTGAGGAGATGGGAAAGATCTCCCTTGGACCTGCTCTGCTCTATTTCTCTTTGCCTACAGGTACATGGCCCCGATACATTACTCTCCCTGATGGCAAACACATGCATGTGTATTTCAACTTTGGGGTGCACACCTTAATGCAATAGGCTGCGCACACCTATGGGCGGTGTAGGTAGAAGCGGCGGTGGAGGAGGACCAGGGCCGGATTAAGAGCATCATGGGCTTGGTGCTGAGGATTTTGAAGGGCCTTAAGGGCCGTGCCTTGCCATGCACCCAGAGGAGGAAGGGTGCAGCCATGCATGCCTAATTCAACATGGGATGCTGTCTCTGAAGCCCATAAACACATCCATGCATCGGCAACTGTCCCTCCTTGTCCGGCCTTCGCGCTGTGTGGGGAGGTTCTGAGGGTGCTGCCTGGGGAAGCGAGCATAGAAGCCAGACTTCTGTGTTTACAAGTGACAGAAGAGCGGTAACAGTGAATATGGCCAACCCGGGGCCTATATAAAAGGTAGGGGCCTGGAGCTGCAGCTCCAATAGCCCTTACGTTAATCTGGCCCTGAGGAGGAGGACGAGGTAGCCAACACTGCTTCTTTTCACAAATTTTAAATGAGGGTACACCCCAAAAGAGTGAGAAAGAGCAAAAATGGAACAATGGGTGGGTAAGGTCGGTATCCATTGCTATTCTGCATAAGGTACGGAAAAGTCCCGTGGGATCCATGCCTGGTTCATTTTAATGAACGTGAGCTTGTCCACATTGTCTCTGGACAGGCGGCTGCGCTTGTCTGTTATAACGCCCCCAGCCGTGCTAAATACCCGTTCAGATAATACACTGGCTGCAGGGCACACCAGCACCTCCAAGGCGTAAAGGGCAAGCTCAGGCCATGTGCCCAATTTGGAGACCCAGAAGTTGAAGGGGGCAGACCCCTCATTCACTACACGTAGGCGTGTGCACACATACTGCTCCACCATGTTGGTAAAATGCTGCCTCTTGCTAAGACATTCCATCTGAGCTGCTGGTGCTGCTGTTTGTTGTGGCGTGCTGACAAAGCTTTTCCACATTTCGGCCATGCTAACCCTGCCTTCTGAGGTGCTGGCGGTGCCCTGGTTGCGTTGGCGACCTCCTCCTCCTCCTCCTCTGCCTTGTGCTTCCACTGCGGCCCCGCTGTCAGATGGGAATGCCAGCAGCATGGCGTCTACCAGCGTGCGCTTGTACTCGCGCATCTTGCGATCGCGCTCCAGTGAGTGAATTAAGGACGGTACGTTGTCCTTGTAACGGGGATCCAGCAGCGTGGCCACCCAGTAATCAGCACAAGTTAGAATGTGGGCAACTCGGCGGTCGTTGTGGAGACACTGCAGCATGTAATCGCTCATGTGTGCCAGGCTGCCCAGAGGCAACGAAAGGCTGTCCTCTGTGGGAGGTGTATCGTCCGTGTCCTCTGTATCCCCCCAGCCACGCACCAGTGATGGCCATGAGCTGGCCTGGGTGCCACCCTGCTGTGAACATGGTTCCATCTCCTCCTCCAGCTCCTCCTCCTCCTCATCCTCCAGAACTGTGCCCCTGCTGGACAATTGTGTCCCTGGCGTTTGTGTGTGCAGGAACCCACCCTCGGAGCCCCTTGCGAATGACTGCCCTGAAAGCCTTGGAAATGTTACCTCTTCATCCTCCTCCTCCTCCTCATCCTGTGCCACATCCTCTTCCATCATCGCCCGAATTGTTTTTTCAAGGAGGCATAGAAGTGGGATAGTTAAGCTGAGAACGGCGTCATTGCAACTGGCCATGTTGGTGGAGTACTCAAAACAGCGCAACAAGGCACACAGGTCTCGCATGGAGGCCCAGTTATTGGTTTTGAAGTGGTGCTGTTCCGCAGAGCGACTCACGCGTGCGTGCTGCAGCTGAAACTCCACTATGGCCTGCTGCTGCTCGCACAGTCTTTCCAGCATGTGCAAGGTGGAGTTCCACCTTGTGGGCACGTCACATATGAGGCGGTGAGCGGGAAGGCCGAAGTTACGCTGCAGCGCTGCCAGGCGAGCAGCAGCAGGGTGAGAACGCCGAAAGTGCGCACAAACGGCCCCGCACTTTCTGCAGCAGCTCTGACATATCGGGGTAGTTTTTAAGGAACCTCTGCACCACCAAATTCAGCACATGCGCCAGGCAAGGGATGTGCGTCAAACCGGCTAGGCCATTGAGCTGCTATGAGATTTCGCCCGTTATCGCACACCACCAGGCCGGGCTTGAGGCTCGCTGGCAGCAACCACTCATTTGTCTGCTGTTCCATGCTCCTCCACAACTCCTGCGCGGTGTGTGGTTTGTCCCCCAAACAGGCAAGTTGTAAAACTGCCTGCTGTCGTTTACCCCTGGCCGTGCTGAAGTTGGTGGTGAAGGTGTTACGCTGTCCGGATGAGGAGGCGGTAGAGGATGAGGAAGCGGAGTAGGAGGAGTTAGGAACAGGAGGCAAACTGAAGCGCCCTGCAATCCTCGGTGGTGGAAGGACATGCGCCAAATTGCTATCCGCCTCAGGCCCATCCGCCACTGCATTTACCCAGTGTGCCGTTAGGGAGATATAACGCCCCTGACCGTGCTTACTGGTCCACGTATCGGTAGTTAGGTGGACCTTGGCACAGATGGCGTTGCGCAGTGCACACCTGATTTTTTCCCCCACTTGGTTGTGCAGGGAAGGGATGGCTTGCCTGGAAAAGTAGTGGCGGCTGGGCACGACGTACTGTGGGACAGCCACCGACATAAGGTTTTTAAAACTGTGCGTCTCCACCAGACGGAATGACAGCATTTCAAAGGCCAATAATTTTGAAATGCTGGCATTCAGGGCCAGGGATCGCGGGTGGGTAGGGGGGTACTTCCTCTTCCTCTCAAGTGTTTGGGAGATGGAAAGCTGAACGCTTCCACGGGACATTGTGGAGATGGTTGTTGGTGACCCAGGTGGTGGTGTTGCTGACAGATCGTCTGTTTGCGGGGTGGCAGGTGCCGGTATCACTACAGATGTGGCTGGAGAAGCCGAGACTGCAGCAGAAGAGGAAGCAGGATGAGCCAGAGTAGTTTCTTGGTTTTGAAGGTGTGTACTCCACTGCAGCTCGTGCTTTGCACTTAGATGCCTGATCATGCAGGTTGTGCTCAGGTTGAGAAGGTTTATGCCTCGCTTCAAGCTCTGATTGCACAGGGTGCAAACCACTCGTGTCCTGTCATCAGCACATTTTCTAAAGAACTTCCACGCTAGAGAACTCCTTTGAGCTGACTTTGGTGCGCTCATTCCCTTGCTGCGTTGGGCAGTAGCGGGCGTAGTGTCTAGGGCACGGCCGCTCCGCTTCTGCACCCTGCTCCCTCTTCTGCTGTGCTGGTGGCTCTGTGCGACCACCGCCTCTTCCTCCAAACTACTCAGGTCACCTGCATGACGTTCATTCCATGTGGGGTCGAGGACCTCATCGTCCTCCACATCATCTTCCACCCAGTCTTCACCCCTGCCCTCCTTGTCGGTCTCCACAATGCTGAACGCCGCAGCAGTTGGCACCTGCGTTTCGTCATCATCGGAGACGTGCTGCGATGATCCTTGCATGTACTCATCTTGAGAAATAAGTGGTTGGGCATCGCTGCACTCAATCTCTTCCACTTCTGGGGCAGGGCTAGGTGGATGGCCCTGGGAAACCCTGCTGACAGAGTCATCAAAAAGAAGAAGAGACTGCTGTATGGCTTGGGGCTCAGACTGCTTGCCTGATTTGCAAGGGGGTGAGGTGAAAGACGGTTGGACATCGGCTGCAGGTGCCAACTGTGACCTTTCTGCATTAGACTGGGTGGGAGACAATGTGAAGGAACTGGAGGCACTGTCAGCAGCAAACCAATCTACTATCGCCTCCACTTGTTCTGGCCTCATCACTTCTAGGGGCGTATGATGCCCTACCAAATACTGATGCAGGTTCTGTCGCCTACTCACACTTGAGGAAGGTGTTTCACTTGTGCGTGTAGCTGGCACAGATCGACCACGTCCTCTCCTTGCAACAGGAGCTCTACCAGCAGCACCACGACCCAGGCCACGGCCCTTATTTGACGGTCTCCTCATATTTCTGTAATTTAAGATCTTGCCCTAGAAAGGTTTTTATTGAATAGCGGAATAGGAAATATGATCCAAAAAGGTGTATGTATCTCGCACGTACAAAACCACACTAGGCCCCAATTACTATTGTTTCTACCCCTAAAAGGATGGATGAGGAGTAGGAGGAATATGGAACAGACAGCACCGTCAAATCTTCAGAAGTATGAGATGAACCTCAAAAACTTGGAAAGGTGGATCTCACACGTACCGACACAGACTATCCCGCAATTCAATTGATCCTCAAAGGTTTTTATTGAATAGCGGAATAGGAAATATGATCAAAAAAAGTGTATGTATCTCGCACGTACACCACCACACTAGGCCCCAATTACTATTGTTTGTACCCCTAAAAGGATGGTTGAGCAGTAGGAGGAGGAGTATGGAACAGGCAGCACCCTCAAATCTTCAGAAGTATGAGATGAACCCCAAAAACTTGGAAAGGTGGATCTCACGCGTACCGACACAGACTATCACGCAATTTAATTGATCCCCAAAGGATTTAATTGAATAGCGGAATAGAAAATATGATCAAAAAGAAAGTGTATGTATCTCACACGTACACCACCACACTAGGCCCCAATTACTATTGTTTGTACCCCTAAAAGGATGGTTGAGCAGTAGGAGGAGGAGTATGGAACAGGCAGCACCCTCAAATCTTCAGAAGTATGAGATGAACCCCAAAAACATGGAAAGGTGGATCTCACACGTACCGACACAGACTATCACGCAATTTAATTGATCCCCAAAGGTTTTAATTGAATAGCGGAATAGAAAATATGATCAAAAAGAAAGTGTATGTATCTCACATGTACACCACCACACTAGGCCCCAATTACTATTGTTTGTACCCCTAAAAGGATGGTTGAGGAGTAGGAGGAGGAGTATGGAACAGGCAGCACCCTCAAATCTTCAGAAGTATGAGATGAACCCCAAAAACTTGGAAAGGTGGATCTCACACGTACCGACACAGACTATCACGCAATTTAATTGATCCCCAAAGGTTTTAATTGAATAGCGGAATAGAAAATATGATCAAAAAGAAAGTGTATGTATCTCACACGTACACCACCACACTAGGCCCCAATTACTATTGTTTGTACCCCTAAAAGGATGGTTGAGCAGTAGGAGGAGGAGTATGGAACAGGCAGCACCCTCAAATCTTCAGAAGTATGAGATGAACCCCAAAAACTTGGAAAGGTGGATCTCACACGTACCGACACAGACTATCACGCAATTTAATTGATCCCCAAAGGTTTTAATTGAATAGCGGAATAGAAAATATGATCAAAAAGAAAGTGTATGTATCTCACACGTACACCACCACACTAGGCCCCAATTACTATTGTTTGTACCCCTAAAAGGATGGTTGAGGAGTAGGAGGAGGAGTATGGAACAGGCAGCACCCTCAAATCTTCAGAAGTATGAGATGAACCCCAAAAACTTGGAAAGGTGGATCTCACACGTACCGACACAGACTATCACGCAATTTAATTGATCCCCAAAGGTTTTAATTGAATAGCGGAATAGAAAATATGATCAAAAAGAAAGTGTATGTATCTCACACGTACACCACCACACTAGGCCCCAATTACTATTGTTTGTACCCCTAAAAGGATGGTTGAGCAGTAGGAGGAGGAGTATGGAACAGGCAGCACCCTCAAATCTTCAGAAGTATGAGATGAACCCCAAAAACTTGGAAAGGTGGATCTCACACGTACCGACACAGACTATCACGCAATTTAATTGATCCCCAAAGGTTTTAATTGAATAGCGGAATAGAAAATATGATCAAAAAGAAAGTGTATGTATCTCACACGTACACCACCACACTAGGCCCCAATTACTATTGTTTGTACCCCTAAAAGGATGGTTGAGCAGTAGGAGGAGGAGTATGGAACAGGCAGCACCCTCAAATCTTCAGAAGTATGAGATGAACCCCAAAAACTTGGAAAGGTGGATCTCACACGTACCGACACAGACTATCACGCAATTTAATTGATCCCCAAAGGTTTTAATTGAATAGCGGAATATAAAATATGATCAAAAAGAAAGTGTATGTATCTCACACGTACACCACCACACTAGGCCCCAATTACTATTGTTTGTACCCCTAAAAGGATGGTTGAGCAGTAGGAGGAGGAGTATGGAACAGGCAGCACCCTCAAATCTTCAGAAGTATGAGATGAACCCCAAAAACTTGGAAAGGTGGATCTCACACGTACCGACACAGACTATCACGCAATTTAATTGATCCCCAAAGGATTTAATTGAATAGCGGAATAGAAAATATGATCAAAAAGAAAGTGTATGTATCTCACACGTACACCACCACACTAGGCCCCAATTACTATTGTTTGTACCCCTAAAAGGATGGTTGAGCAGTAGGAGGAGGAGTATGGAACAGGCAGCACCCTCAAATGTTCAGAAGTATGAGATTGTGTTCACTGTACCCCACAAAGATTGTGTTCACTGCACCCCACAAAGATTGTGTTCACTGCACCTCAAAAAGGATTTTGTTCACTGCACCCCACAAAGATTGTGTTCACTGCACCCTAAAAGGATTTTGTTAACTGCACCCCAAAAAGATTGTGTTCACTGTACCCCCCAAAGATTGTGTTCACTGCACCCCACAAAGATTCTGTTCCCTGTACCCCACAAAGATTGTGTTCACTGCACCCCACAAAGGATTTTGTTCACTGCACCCCAAAAAGATTGTGTTCACTGCACCCCAAAAAGGATGTTGTTCACTGCACCCCAAAAAGGATTTTGTTCACTGCACCCCAAAAAGATTGTGTTCACTGCACCCCACAAAGATTGTGTTCACTGCACCCCACAAAGGATTTTGTTCACTGCACCCCAAAAAGATTGTGTTCACTGTACCCCCCAAAGATTGTGTTCACTGCACCCCACAAAGGATTTTGTTCACTGCACCCCAAAAAGATTGTGTTCACTGTACCCCCCAAAGATTGTGTTCACTGCACCCCACAAAGATTCTGTTCACTGTACCCCACAAAGATTGTGTTCACTGCACCCCACAAAGGATTTTGTTCACTGCACCCCAAAAAGATTGTGTTCACTGCACCCCAAAAAGGATGTTGTTCACTGCACCCCAAAAAGGATTTTGTTCACTGCACCCCAAAAAGATTGTGTTCACTGCACCCTACAAAGATTGTGTTCACTGCACCCCACAAAGGATTTTGTTCACTGCACCCCAAAAAGATTGTGTTCACTGTACCCCCCAAAGATTGTGTTCACTGCACCCCACAAAGGATTTTGTTCACTGCACCCCAAAAAGATTGTGTTCACTGTACCCCCCAAAGATTGTGTTCACTGCACCCCACAAAGATTCTGTTCACTGTACCCCACAAAGATTGTGTTCACTGCACCCCACAAAGGATTTTGTTCACTGCACCCCAAAAAGATTGTGTTCACTGCACCCCAAAAAGGATTTTGTTCACTGCACCCCAAAAAGGATGTTGTTCACTGCACCCCAAAAAAGGATTTTGTTCACTGCACCCCAAAAAGATTGTGTTCACTGCACCCCACAAAGATTGTGTTCACTGCACCCCACAAAGGATTTTGTTCACTGCACCCCAAAAAGATTGTGTTCACTGCACCCCAAAAAGGATTTTGTTCACTGCACCCCAAAAAGGATGTTGTTCACTGCACCCCAAAAAGGATTTTGTTCACTCCACCCCAAAAAGATTGTGTTCACTGCACCCCACAAAGATTGTGTTCACTGCACCCCAAAAAGGATTTTGTTCACTGCACCCCAAAAAGATTGTGTTCACTGCACCCCACAAAGATTGTGTTCACTGCACCCCACAAAGGATTTTGTTCACTGCACCCCAAAAAGATTGTGTTCACTGTACCCCACAAAGATTCTGTTCACTGTACCCCACAAAGATTGTGTTCACTGCACCCTAAAAGGATTTTGTTCACTGCACCCCAAAAAGGATGTTGTTCACTGCACCCCAAAAAGGATTTTGTTCACTGCACCCCAAAAAGGATGTTGTTCACTGCACCCCAAAAAGGATTTTGTTCACTGCACCCCAAAAAGATTGTGTTCACTGCACCCCACAAAGATTGTGTTCACTGCACCCCACAAAGGATTTTGTTCACTGCACCCCAAAAAGATTGTGTTCACTGCACCCCAAAAAGGATTTTGTTCACTGCACCCCAAAAAGGATGTTGTTCACTGCACCCCACAAAGATTGTGTTCACTGCACCCCACAAAGGATTTTGTTCACTGCACCCCAAAAAGATTGTGTTCACTGCACCCCAAAAAGGATGTTGTTCACTGCACCCCAAAAAGGATTTTGTTCACTGCACCCCAAAAAGATTTTGTTCACTGCACCCCAAAAAGGACGTTGTTCACTGCACCCCAAAAAGATTGTGTTCACTGCAGCCCAAAAAGATTGTGTTCACTGCAGCTCACACACAGAAAAATGGATGTGGATCACTGACACCTGCCTATCTCCTATCCCACACCACACAGCAATATCGATTGTAGTTTGTAGAACAGTTTCCCTAAAATTCAGCAGCAGCAGCCTCTCCCTAACAGGATTGAGAAGAGATCGTAGATCAGGATTGAGTGCAGAGTCACCCCACCCCCCACACAGCAATATCGATTGTACTTTGTAGAAGACACTGACCCTATAATTCAGCAGACTCTATCCCTAAAATGCCTACAACTCGCCCTGCCTAAACACTCCGACCTGTCCCTCAATTCTATCCGGACACAAATGGTTTTTTCCTGCCTGTCTTTCCCTAATCAGCAGCCAGCACGTTGATGTGTGCTCTGTCCCTGATCTAAGCAGCAGAATGAAGACGCTGCGGCTGCCTGGAACTTATAAAGACTTGGTCACATGCTTCAGACGGCCAATCACAGCTACTGAGACATTTGCAGGCATGGCTGGGATGTCTTAAGGCACACCAGTTAAACGATTGTTGATTGGCTGTTGAAAGCCCGCCATGAAAAGAGCGCCAAAGCATGCAAAACCCGGAAATAAAACGACGAACACGGATTTTTACCCGAACATACAGTAAAGTGTCCGTGTCCGTGTTCGGGTACAAAAAATCCAATTATTCGGTACGAACACGAATAATACAGTCCGTGTTCGCTCAACACTAGTCATAACCTTTCTTTAAGGCAAGACTGCTGTTTTTTTTTTTTTTGTACCATCTAGATATGATACACCGTATACCAGCCAATCAGATCTTTCTCACCCTACTTGAAACAATCCTATCCTAATTTACAGTGAAAGAAGTGATATCACTTTGAAGGCAGAGAGTTATATATAGTGGAGGAAGTGTCAAATGGTATTATGTCTTGCCTACTGGAGAAGAAGTAAAATACTACACCTCTACTCTCACACTTTTATAATTTAATGGCTCAGTTTCCTCTCTTCGGTCTCTAATATCAGTATATCTCTAACAGTTCACTGCATTCCATTGCAGTCCATTGCAATCTCTGCAACCACACCATCCACAGTACATGTACTATGTCTGCAGTCTCTGGTTGTCTCCTGTATAATGGCTGCAGTCTCTGACTGTTTTCTGTATAATGCCTGCAGTCTCTGACCATCTCCTGTATAATGCCTGCAGTCTCTGACCGTCTCCTGTATAACGCCTGCAGTCTCTGACTGTCTCCTGTATAATGCCTGCAGTCTCTGACCGTCCCCTGTAGTATGTCTGCAGTCTCTGGCCTTCTCCTGTAAAATGTCTACAGTCTCTGATTGTCTCCTGTATAATTTCTGCATTCTCTGACTGTCTCCTGTATAGTGCCTGTAGTCTCTGACCGTCTCCTGTATAATATCTGCAGTCTAAAACCGTCTTCTGTATAATGCCTGCAGTCTCTGACTGTCTCCTGTGTGATGGCTGCAGTCTGACTGTCTACTGTAGTATGTCTGCAGTCTCTGACCTTCTCCTGTATAATGTCTGCAGTCCCTGACTGTCTCCTCTATAATGTCTGCAGTCCCTGACTGTCTCCTGTATAACGCATGCAGTCTCTGACCATCTCCTGTATAACGCCTGCAGTCTCTGACCATCTCCTGTATTATGCCTGCAGGCTCTGACCGCCTCCTGTATAATGTCTGTATCCCTGACCGTCTCCTGTATAATGTCTGCAGTCCCTGACCGTCTCTTGTATAATGTCTGAAGTCCCTGACTGTCTCCTGTATTATGTCTGCAGTCCTTGACTGTCTCCTGTATAATGTCTGCAGTCTCTGACTGTCTCCTGTATAATGTCTGCAGTCTCTGACTGTCGCTTGTATAATGTCTGCAGTCTCTAACTAATGCCTGTATTATGAATGCAGTCTCTGACTGTCTCCTGTATAATGGCTGCAGTCTCTGACTGTCTCCTGTATAATGACTGCAGTCTTTAAATGTCTCCTGTATAATGGCTGCAGTCTCTGACTGTCTCTTGTATAATGCCTGCAGTCTTTGATTGTCTCCTGTTTAATGTCTGCAGTCTCTGGCCCTCTCCTGTAGCATGCCTGCCATCTCTGTGGCAGGAGAGAGCCTTGGGAGAGGGGGTGACACCATGGTTTACCGCACCAGGTGAAACCAACCCTAGTGACGCCACTTCTCCTGTGCTGCTGCCCCTGCTAGCAGGGATGTAATTGCTATTTTCTGGGCCCCTCTCTGATCTCTGTGCTGGTGGAAGTGGAGGGACTTTTTTTTTACCAGTTTAGGTTGCATGTGTATTCCAGACCCAATCCGCATGGTGACTCAACTTCAAGTCCTGGCCGCCTGCCTATCTTCTTCCCTAGCGGAGTGATCTTCCTCCGCTCAGCTCTGATTTGGGCCCAAGACAGAGATCGAGAGGCTGTGAGGCGGGCGGCGGCAGCTGACAGTCTGAGTCCAAGAGCAAAGGGGACGTGGATCATGGCTGCTGCAGCACAGCCTGATTGTTAGTGAATATTATTCTGCATTGCACTGCACACTGGCTCCACATATTTACCATGGATGGCAATACGGAATGGTGTGCTGATTGTACTGCGTTGCACTGCACTCTGCACATATTTACTATGGATGGCATAGTGTGGCATGATAAATTATCACTTGAAGACAAACCTGCACTTTCTTTCAAGGCGGGGTCTGGTGTCACAATCTGCATGGATGCCGAAGTGCAGAGAGGGCTTCCCTTGCAGCTCAGTGCGAGTCACCCCTGGAAGTGGTACAGGAGGTGAAGCGTCCCAAGTAGCACAGGTCGCCTGTGGTGAACACCAGATGATTTCAGGAACTCTGGGTAAGGCAGGCAACTAGAGGAGTAGTAAAAGCCAGGCCGAGGGTCAAACACCGGTGATCAGTCCAAGAGCAAGGTAAGTAGCAGAGCAGGGACGAGCCGGGGTCATACACAGGTGAGCAGGCAGAAACAGAGTCCTTAGGCAAGCCGGGGTCATACACTGGGAAAACAGGCAGGTAGTAGCAAGAGCAAAGTCCGAGAGGCAAGCCGAGGGTCAAACACCAGGAGGAGATCAGATGGTTCAGAAACAAGCCGGGTCACAACAGGAAGTCCAAACAGGAAACAGGAAGCACAAGAACACAGGAAGCTGAGAGACAATCCAGCAATGAGTCTGCTCCTATGGCCACCTTTTATAGGCCAGCAGAGGGCAGTTTCAATTGAGGCTGGAACGACCATTGCTATTACTGGCAATGTTGCTAGTTCTCCTACGGCCATTTCCCTGACGGGCCAGCAGAAGGCTGTGTCGATTGAGCCAGGAGCGTCCATGACTTGTACTGGCAGAAATGCCAGTACGGCTGTATCCCTAACAGTGCCCCCCCCCAAGGGGCAGCCTCCGGATGCCCAGACGGGCCCGACTTTCAGGAAACCTTCTATGGAATTCTCGGATAAGCCTTGGGGCATGGATATTGCTCATGGGTTCTCATGAATTATCTTCAGGGGGATACCCCTTCCACTTAATTAAGTACTGAGTCTGTCTACCCCTTTTCCTGCAATCCAAGATGGATTTAACCTCAAACTCAATTTCAACTTCCACTGAAACCGGCGGTGGAGGTAGCTCCTCTCTTCCAGGGAACGGACTCTGTACAACTGGTTTAAGTAGAGAGGTAAGGAACACTGGGTGGATCTTGAAGGAACTAGGCAGAGCCAGTTCAAAAGCCACTGGATTAATCACCCTCTTGATTTCAAAAGGGCCGATAAATCTGGGCCCAAGTTTCCTAGAAGGACAAGACAGTTTCAAATTCATAGAAGAAAGCCATACCTTATCTCCAATGTTGTAATCAGGATTTCCTTTCCTCTTCAGATCATAGAATCTTTTATAGTCCTTTTGGGCCTTGAGTATGGCATCCTGCAGTAACTGGTAGTTGGCCTGGATGGAACTTACTCGATCCTGGACTGCAGGGACTGATGTTTCAGGAATGACGTTAGGCAAGAAAGAGGGATGGAACCCGTAATTTGCCCAGAATGGGGTTTGATTGGTTGCTGAGTGTAGAGAATTGTTGTACGCAAATTCTGCGCAAGGAAGGAGAGAAACCCAATTATCCTGGGAACCTGTGCAAAAACATCGTAGATATTGCTCCAAAGTTTGGTTCGTTCTTTCGGTTTGCCCATTACTCTGTGGATGGTAAGCCGATGACAGACTTATTTCAATGGATAAGGATTTACATAGCTCCCTCCAGAATCTAGAGGTGAATTGTACACCTCTGTCTGATACGATATTGTCCGGAAGCCCGTGTAACCTAAGTATCTCTCTAATGAACACGTTGGCAGTATCTAGAGCAGAGGGTGTACCGATCATGGGTAAAAAGTGGGCCATCTTTGAAAGACGGTCAACTACCACCAGAATAGTGGTGAACCCTTCTGAGTGTGGGAGATCCACGATGAAGTCCATAGAGAGCTTCTTCCAGGGTTGTTCAGGAATGGGTAGAGGTCTCAGTAGGCCCCAAGACTTGGTTTTGGACCCCTTGCTACGTTGGCAAGTGACACAGGAACCAACATAAGCCTTGCAGTCCTGATTCTTCTGCTGCTCCTATGGCCACCTTTTATAGGCCAGCAGAGGGCAGTGTCAATTGAGGCTGGAACGACCATTGCTATTACTGGCAATGTTGCCAGTTCTCCTACGGCCATTTCCCTGACGGGCCAGCAGAGGGCTGTGTCAATTGAGCCAGGAGCGTTCATGACTTGTACTGGCAGAAATGCCAGTACGGCTGTATCCCTGACATCTGGGGAGGTGCCAGGGGTGGGGCCAGTGGTGGGGCTGAGGCTGAAGGGGGCCCCTTTAGGTAGGCTGTACGGGCCCCATGATTTCTATCAGCGGCCCTGCTGTGCTCTATGCCTCGCTACTATGCACAGTGTATCATACCTTTCTATTACATCATGAAGTGCCTTTTACCTATCACATGTAGTGTCTGATGCCTGTTCATTCAAAGCAGTTACATGCAGTGCCTCAATCCTCCCCGTTACGTACAGCATTAACTTTACTACCACTTAACCCACACATTCATCTTACTTCTTTATTAGATAGAGGGTCACTCTTTTAGATGCAATGTCTCATTTATATTACCAAAAGGCCTCATGCGATGACTTACGTCTCTCTATTATACACAGCATTTCATGTCTCCATTGCACCTCTAAACTATGTGTATGTAAATCTCACCACTCTTTGCTGTGTCTTATTTATTTTCCACATAGGGCATCATACATTGCCTCATGCCTGTCTATTACATGCAAGGTCTTGTGACTTCATTAAACGCAGTGCTTCATATTTTTATCAAACAAAAAATTTGGTGCAAAACACCTATTTCCTGCGCTCTGAGAGGTAATCTTCTAACCACATCCAGCCGCACTCATGCGGCTACCGAAGACTTTCTACTTGGCTTTGCTCGGATACTTCGGCCTTGCAGCCCCTTTTCAAGACCAGAGTAGCCTGAGACCACTAAAATCAAAAAACAAACACAAGGGTGCACCGGCCTAAAGCATTATCCTCTATAAAGGTTTTATTGAATAAAAGGTATAAAAATACTCACAAACAGAGTCTTGATAAAAGCATATCAAATGGATATAGTGCCAACCGCATCAGAACCACAGGGTATAGTGTCCTCTGAAGCTAAGGTTTACGCGTTTCGAGGCTTTGCCTCTTCCACAGAGCCTAAAGGCCATGTGTCAGCCCTAGATTGATATATTAAACAATGACCTCTTGAACCAGAAGCAATTGAACCCGGGCCCACCCCCACAGGGGCGTGTCCATGGGGTGCCGCCCAGGTCAAACTGCCCAACTAGGTAAATAAATATACATCCATGAGACTAATGCACAAAAGATTGGGTTGATCCTGGCCATAATAGATGTGTTTTTGATCACTGAACATTAGGATCACCCAATAAAGTTACAATTATAGGTGCTAAAGGATGTTTCTCAATAGAGATATATACATAGAATGACTAATTAATAAATAATTCCACATACATGTATACATGAAATTAATACATATTTTAATGTTTGGGGGATTGTGGCTCAACGGGACCGAGTGC
Source organism: Pelophylax lessonae (assembly GCF_965119305.1). Classification (NCBI taxonomy): domain Eukaryota; kingdom Metazoa; phylum Chordata; class Amphibia; order Anura; family Ranidae; genus Pelophylax; species Pelophylax lessonae. Next base: position 122,542,725 of record NC_138774.1, on the reverse strand, counting down.
AAAAACCGTTAAAGTTAAAACAAAAAGGCTTTTATTCAGCAGGTCAAACAAAATAAGGCTTCCAGCAGCACACAAGCACAAAAATACAAAATAAAGTCTGCTTATCTTCAGCACAAAGTAAAAGCAAAAACACATACAGTTTGTAGGTGGATCTTCACCCCCAAGGTTTAACAGTCCTTGTTAAATCCTACTTTTGCAGCCTCCAGCAGACTCACAGCTCTCCAAGACAGGTGTATTCACCAACTCCTCCTCACCACCAACACCTATCACTACTTCCTGTGTTTTAAGAGCTGCTTCCTGGAGGTTCTTAATCCCATGTGTGCTGGAATCCTTGTAGTCCCACCCGAATATCACTTCAGGGTCTCCGAAATCCCGGGTCCCAAATATCTCTCTATTAAACACAGACAGAACTGCGAGTCAGTCCTCTCCTGTTTCAGACTATTCCCGGGAATTCCTCACCCGTCCTGGGTGACTCCCTGAGCACTGCCACACTTCCCTTAAGGGGACCATAACCCAAATATTGGTGCTATATAGCACCCATCTAGGACCTACCCTTGGCGTCCTGTACATATCCCCCCCCCCCCTCTGCCTCAACGCAGAGGTGTTGGAGGCACCATTTGACACCATACAATGGACTCGGGAGAGGGCATTAGCATTCTGCTGTTGTCTCCCGGGTCTGTGCTCTACCACAAAATTGAACTCCTGGAGAGAAAGGAACCATCTTGTCACCCTGGCATCGGTGTGCTTGTTCTGTCTTATCCAGGTTTGTGGAGCATGGTCCGAAACCAGGCGAAACCTTCTACCCAGGAGAGAATACCAAAGAGAGTCCAAGGCCCACTTGATGGCAAGACACTTCCGCTCCACCTCAGCGTAGTTTCTCTTCCCTTTCGTCAGCCTCCTACTCAGGAAAACTACGGGGTGCTCTTCCCCATTGATCTCTTGAGACAGGACTGCCCCTAACCCTTCACTTAAAGCATCTGTCTGCACTATAAAATCCCTAGCAAAGTCCGGAGCTACGAGCGCTGGATGTTGGCACAATGCCGTCTTAAGCTTCTGAAAAGCTTCTTCGGCATCGGCATTCCACTTTATCATCACTGACTTTCTGCCTTTGGTCAAGTCAGTCAACGGTGCAGCAATGGTGGCAAAGTTGTAAACACAGAAAAAATGGCCCGCGGGACTTTATATGAGGTGGGTGCTAGTGGCTGGAGATAAAATGGATACTACAATGAATATGTATAACAGTATATAATTTTATTAACATAGCATAGACAAGTATTGCGAATAATGAAAACATGTAAAAATATATCACATAGCATAGCTCAATGGCCATAATTGCATAGTGTATACAACATGCACAACATTAAAAAGCATATAAGTAGGTATCCTGGTGTCACCACTTAGTTTCAATGATAGCCTAGATGCGGTATTAAAATTCCATGATGGTAGATTAAAATACATAAGACCTGACGCGTTTCGGGAGCTACATCTCCCTTCTTCAGAGATCAATGCATTTACGTATATCTACAAAAGAACAATAAATTTGAGTTTATATTGGAGGATGTAAGGATTAAGTATACAAATCAACAAGGAGTAATAATAATACCAAAGGAGTATAAATACTCACAGGTTAATGAAACTTGATGGAAATTGGATTTCCGTGTAACAGCGGTGGACCAAAATCTGACCCGGGAGCTGAAGGGTCCCATGGAGAGTGGCCAGAGAGGGGGGGTCCGTGGCAGGTGGGTGGTGAAAGAATGATGGGGCAATGAACCTTCCAAATCTGTTGTGTGTGTGAAAAAAAGGGAGAAGAAATGGTGCTGTCAATGGTGTGGAATAGAACATGGACAGAATAAAAAGAACTGGTGTGAAAAGTGAGAAAATTAAGAAGATTAGGTGAAAGAAAAAAGTGGGTGTGAGGGAAATGCAGGGTGCATAGGCAGAGAGTGGGTGTGAAAAGATGGAAAAGAGAATAGTGACCGTGTATAGTGGTGAGTTGCCTGGAAATGGGGGGATAGCATAGTGAAAGAAAAGGGTGATAGCCCAAGGAAAGAGGATGCCAGGGGGAGAGTAAAGTGGTGAAGAAAGAAAGAAATGCTGATAAGGTGCCCAACCTACCATGTGTCCCCGAGGCTGGTCACAAGCCTGGGATCCTAACGTCATGCTGGGCGGGCAATGGCGGGTCTGGACAGGATGCATCCGTGACCTCGTGGAGGAAGGAACGCTGGAGGCGGACTTTCCCCTCCCGCAGATGTAGGCACGCAATTGGCGTGGCGGCGTCAGTGAGGACACTGACGGGCGACGTCAGAGGTGCGGCATGACGCCGATGTGAGGGTGGACCCGCTCGTCCCAGACAGGGGAGGAGTGGGGACAGCAAGGGGGCGGAGCCTCCTTCTTTACACATCGCAGCTCCTGGAGTCAGAGCAGCCGCCGTCTGAAAGCACAAGAGCCCAACAGCCCAAAAGGGGGGATGTAGCATCAGTGTGAACAAGTCACACATAGGGAATTCAACAAAAAAATATATAGTAAAATTGCCTGTAGATGTTGAAGAGTATTAGTTGAAAAAATATTCAAATAAGGAAAGAAAACCAGGGGAAACACCAGGGTAGAATATCCAGCCAGGGAAAAGAACCAGATCATTAAATGGGCACTTGTGGGTGTCTTCCACCCTATATCATATGCAAAAAGGGGCAATGATCTAGTTCCCACCCAAGCACGCCTCCATCCCAAAATAATGTAAACACAGAAAAAATGGCCCGCGGGACTTTATATGAGGTGGGTGCTAGTGGCTGGAGATAAAATGGATACTACAATGAATATGTATAACAGTATATAATTTTATTAACATAGCATAGACAAGTATTGCGAATAATGATAACATGTAAAAATATATCACATAGCATAGCTCAATGGCCATAATTGCATAGTGTATACAACATGCACAACATTAAAAAGCATATAAGTAGGTATCCTGGTGTCACCACTTAGTTTCAATGATAGCCTAGATGAGGTATTAAAGTTCCATGATGGTAGATTAAAATACATAAGGACTGACGCGTTTCGGGAGCTACATCTCCCTTCTTCAGAGATCAATGCATTTACGTATATCTACAAAAGAACAATAAATTTGAGTATATATTGGAGGATGTAAGGATTAAGTATACAAATCAACAAGGAGTAATAATAATACCAAAGGAGTATAAATACTCACAGGTTAATGAAACTTGATGGAAATTGGATTTCCGTGTAACAGCGGCGGACCAAAATCTGACCCGGGAGCTGAAGGGTCCCATGGAGAGTGGCCAGAGAGGGGGGGTCCGTGGCAGGTGGGTGGTGAAAGAATGATGGGGCAATGAACCTTCCAAATCTGTTGTGTGTATGAAAAAAAGGGAGAAGAAATGGTGCTGTCAATGGTGTGGAATAGAACATGGACAGAATAAAAAGAACTGGTGTGAAAAGTGAGAAAATTAAGAAGATTAGGTGAAAGAAAAAAGTGGGTGTGAGGGAAATGCAGGGTGCATAGGCAGAGAGTGGGTGTGAAAAGATGGAAAAGAGAATAGTGACCGTGTATAGTGGTGAGTTGCCTGGAAATGGGGGGATGGCATAGTGAAAGAAAAAGGTGATTGCCCAAGGAAAGAGGATGCCAGGGGGAGAGTAAAGTGGTGAAGAAAGAAAGAAATGCTGATAAGGTGCCCAACCTACCATGTGTCCCCGAGGCTGGTCACAAGCCTGGGATCCTAACGTCATGCTGGGCGGGCAATGGTGGGTCCGGACAGGATGCATCCGTTACCTTGTGGAGGAAGGAACGCTGGAGGCGGACCTTCCCCTCCCGCAGATGTAGGCACGCAATTGGCGTGGCGGCGTCAGTGAGGACACTGACGGGCGACGTCAGAGGTGAGGCATGACGCCGATGTGAGGGTGGACCCGCTCGTCCCAGACAGGGGAGGAGCGGGGACAGTAAGGGGGCGGAGCCTCCCTCTTTACACATCGCAGCTCCCGGCGTCAGAGCAGCCGCCGTCTGAAAGCACAAGAGCCCAACAGCCCAAAAGGGGGATATGTAGCATCAGTGTGAACAAGTCACACATAGGGAATTCAACAAAAAAATATATAGTAAAATTGCCTGTAGATGTTGAAGAGTATTAGTTGAAAAAATATTCAAATAAGGAAAGAAAACCAGGGGAAACACCAGGGTAGAATATCCAGCCAGGGAAAAGAACCAGATCATTAAATGGGCACTTGTGGGTGTCTTCCACCCTATGTCATATGCAAAAAGGGGCAATGATCTAGTTCCCACCCAAGCACGCCTCCATCCCAAAATAATGTAAACACAGAAAAAATGGCCCGCGGGACTTTATATGAGGTGGGTGCTAGTGGCTGGAGATAAAATGGATACTACAATGAATATGTATAACAATATATAATTTTATTAACATAGCATAGACAAGTATTGCGAATAATGATAACATGTAAAAATATATCACATAGCATAGCTCAATGGCCATAATTGCATAATGTATACAACATGCACAACATTAAAAAGCATATAAGTAGGTATCCTGGTGTCACCACTTAGTTTCAATGATAGCCTAGATGAGGTATTAAAGTTCCATGATGGTAGATTAAAATACATAAGACCTGACGCGTTTCGGGAGCTACATCTCCCTTCTTCAGAGATCAATGCATTTACGTATATCTACAAAAGAACAATAAATTTGAGTATATATTGGAGGATGTAAGGATTAAGTATACAAATCAACAAGGAGTAATAATAATACCAAAGGAGTATAAATACTCACAGGTTAATGAAACTTGATGGAAATTGGATTTCCGTGTAACAGCAGCGGACCAAAATCTGACCCGGGAGCTGAAGGGTCCCATGGAGAGTGGCCAGAGAGGGGGGGTCCGTGGCAGGTGGGTGGTGAAAGAATGATGGGGCAATGAACCTTCCAAATCTGTTGTGTGTGTGAAAAAAGGGAGAAGAAATGGTGCTGTCAATGGTGTGGAATAGAACATGGACAGAATAAAAAGAACTGGTGTGAAAAGTGAGAAAATTAAGAAGATTAGGTGAAAGAAAAAAGTGGGTGTGAGGGAAATGCAGGGTGCATAGGCAGAGAGTGGGTGTGAAAAGATGGAAAAGAGAATAGTGACCGTGTATAGTGGTGAGTTACCTGGAAATGGGGGGATGGCATGTAAAGTAGTAAAGTGGTGAAGAAAGAAAGAAATGCTGATAAGGTGCCCAACCTACCATGTGTCCCCGAGGCTGGTCACAAGCCTGGGATCCTAACGTCATGCTGGGCGGGCAATGGCGGGTCCGGACAGGATGCATCCGTGACCTTGTGGAGGAAGGAACGCTGGAGGCGGACCTTCCCCTCCCGCAGATGTAGGCACGCAATTGGCGTGGCGGCGTCAGTGAGGACACTGACGGGCGACGTCAGAGGTGCGGCATGACGCCGATGTGAGGGTTGGGGATAAATCTGTAATAGTAGCCAACTATGCCCAAAAATTCTCTGACCTGTTTTTTGGTTAGGGGACGGGGCCAGTCCTGTATAGCTTCTACCTTACTCCTTTGAGGCTTCACCAGCCCCATAATATACCCTAGGTACTTGGCTTCCTCCATCCCAATTGCACACTTCTCTGGATTGATGGTGAACCCTGCTCTTCTCAAGGAGTCTATGACTGCCTGAACCCGGGGAAGATGAGACTCCCAATTAGTGCTGAAAATGACTATGTCATCTAGATAGACGGAAGCATATTATAGATGTGGACACAAAGTTTTATCCATGGCCCATTGGAACATGGCGGGGGCAGAATGTAGACCAAATGGCATCCTCTTGTATTGGAAGTGGCCTTCTGGGGTGGAAAAGGCTGTTTTCTCCCTGGCTTCTTTGGTAAGGGGAATCTGCCAGTACACTTGGTGATATACCTGGCTGGACCCAACCTCTCAATTAGATTGTCTACCTGGGGCATGGGATATGCATTAAACTTGGCAACTTCATTAAGTTTTCTAAAGTCATTACAGAAGCGAAGAGTGCGGTTGGGTTTAGGTACCAACACGATTGGACTCGACCACTCACTCTGTGACTCTTCAATGACCTCAAGCATTCTTTTCACCTCTTCCGATACTGCCACCCTCTCCTGCATTTGGGAGATATGCTCTACCAAGGTTTTGTGTGGTGAGGACTCACTTTCCCATGTTTGCTTTACCAGATCGAGCAACACCCGGGGCCTTCGCCCATACACTAGCTCAAACTTTGAGAAGCCCGTGGACGCTTGTGGAACTTCCCGGATGGCAAACAACAGGGCAGGGAGTAACATATTCCAATCCCTCCTGTCTTTCTGGACCACTCTTTTTAACATGGACTTTAGAGTTTTATGAAACCTCTCAACTAGGCAATGGGTCTGCGGGTGATAGACGGACGTCTGCAACTGCTTAATCTGAAATAGTTTGCACAAGTCCGCCATCACCTTTGACATGAAAGGGTTGCCTTGGTCCATCAATATCTCTTTAGGGAACCCAGTTTGTGAAAACATCTGAAACCATTCCCGGAAAATGGCCTTAGAGGAAGTTTTCCTTAACCACTTGAGCACCAGCCGCCGCAGATGTACTGCGGCAGGCTGACGCTCCCAGGCAAAAGCCCGTACATGTACGGCACTCGCCTGGGAGGAGCTAGGGGGCGATCGCGGTCTGCCGGAGGCGCGCTCCCGCCCCCACTCATCAGCGGGGTAGCTAGTGCGTGTGGCAGATGGCGCTGATGGCCGCCGGCCACTCGCAATCTCTGATGTAAACACAGCCTCTGTGATGACTTCACAAGCCACGCCCCCCACAGTTAGAATCACGCCCCTAGGGTCACATTTAACCCCTTCATCACCAACAGGGTTAACCCCTTCCCTGCCAGTGTCATTTTTACAGTAACAGTGCATATTTTTAGCACTGATTACTGTGGTAATGTCACTGGTACCCCCAAAAGTGTCAAAAATGTCAGTTGGGGGTCCGATACCGCAATGTCGCAGTCCCGCAAAAAATCGCAGATCGCCACCATTACTAGTAAAAAAACCAAAACAATAAAAATGACATAAATCTTTCCCGTAGTTAGTAAACGCAATAACTTTTGCACAAACCAATCAAAATACGCTTATTGCGATTTTTTTTGCCAAAAATATGTAGCAGAAAACAAATTTGCCTAAAATGTTAAAAAATTTGATTTTCAAATTTTTTTGAGAATTTCATATAAAAGATTGTGAAAAATATTGTGTTTTTTCATAATTGTTGCTCTTTTTTTGTTTATAGCGCCAAAAATAAAAATCACACAGGTAATCAAATACCACCAAAAGAAAGCTCTATTTGTGGGAAAAAATGGATGTCAATTTAGTTTGGGTACAGTGTCGCACGACCACGCAATTGTCCGTTAAATTTACGCAGTGCCGAATTGCAAAATAGGGCCTGGTTTTTGAGCAGCCAAATCCTTCGGTCTGAAAGTGGTTAAAGGGACTGCCTCTGGATACCTAGTGGCGTAATCTAGGATAACTAATACATTGGTGCCCCCTTGCTAACTTCACCAGGGGTCCTACCAGAGCCATAGTAATCCATTCAAATGGCACCTCAATGATTGGTAAGGGTACCAGGGGATTTCTGTAGTGGGACAGTGGGGCAGTTAACTGGCACGTGGGACAAAATGAACAATACCTTTTAAACTCGGCCTTTACCCCTGGCCAGAAAAACCTGTTGGTTATCCTAGCCTCTGTTTTTTCCGCCCCTAGGTGTCCTCCCAGTGCGTCGTTGTGGGCAAGATCAAGGAGCATCCACCTATATGGGAGGAACCAGCAACTGCTCTACAGTTTCCCCTCGGCTTTCAGCCACTTGATAAAACAAGTCCCTCTTCAACGCAAAATGAGGAAACCTCTGATCTGCACCTGGCAGTTGTGGAACCCCATCAATAACAGAAACCTGCTTTCGTCGAGCATTGACCAAGGTAGGATCTCGTAATTGGGCGGTGCCCAACGCACCCCTGGAGATGCATCCAGGTCTGGGTGCACTGGCCTTGAGGATGTTTCCACTTCAACCTCCTCAACCAGGAACTGCAACGGGGAGAGTTCCTCGCCATCCTCCCCCAAAATAACCTGTAATGGGGAGACTACCCCCCCCCCCCTCAGAGGTCAACTCGACTTTGAGACCTGGAGCATTATCATCATTCTCTGTGATGTCACTATCAAGGACAAGCATTTCCATGTTAGGGGGGTGTGTTGTGGGGATTTCAGGCCCGGACCTCTTAGCTGTCCAGGCAGCTCACATTGTACCTGGTTCCACAGTTCTAAAAACAGCCCCACTATGATGTCATGTATCAGGTTTCTTACCACCCCAACTTCTTGTGTTACTGAGGTACAGCCATAGGCAACAGTCACCGGCACCAGGGGGTACTCCCTGGTGTCCCCATGGATACACACTACCCGTAGAGTTTTACTTACTGGGCTGAGTCTCCCGATCACCCTGGCATGTACCAGTGTCACCATGCTACCAGAGTCCAGTAGAGCCTTGGCAGGAAGGTGGTTCATCCACACTTCACACTCAAACTGTCCTGCAGCCAGATCAAGATGAGTGGCACATGCTCTTTGCACATAGAAGGAGCTTCTCTGACCAGTCCGGCAATCCATTAACTCCTCCTGAAGTGGGCAATGGGCCCCAGTATGCCCCCAGGACCGACATTACCAACACTGTATGTCCCCCCCATCCTTGGGACAGGAACCAACTTTCGTGGTTCTGCGGAAGGTGATGCAGGTTTGTGGGTTCCAATGTCTGGCAGGGCTTCTCTCCTAGGTGCTGTGGCTGGCCTGGTTGCCCTTGGTGTGGGTTCCGGATGCTTGGCAGGTCTGAGCAGGTCCTCCACCATGGTGTACCTTTCTACCAACTCTACCAGCTGGTCAGCGGTTGCAGGGTGTCCATGGCTTACCCAGCGCTGTAGGTCATCTGGCAGGGACCGCAGATACCAGTCCATCACCACCCGTTCTACCATTTGTGGGCCTGTTAACTTTTCTGGTTGCAGCCATTTTTTTGACCAGCTGTACCAGTTCGTGCATTTGGGACCTGGGTGGTTGGTTAGGTTTGTACCTCCAGCGGTGCACCCTCTGAGTCCGGAGAGCTGTGGTCATTCCAAGACGGGCCAGGATCTCTGCCTGCAGACACTCATAGTCTCTGATGTGCTCCGATGGGAGGTCAAAGTAGGCCTTTTGTGGGTCACCAGTGAGGAAAGGGGATATAATGTCAGCCCATTGGTCCCGGGGCCACCCCTCTCTCTCCGCTATCCTCTCAAAGGTGGTGAGAAAAGCCTCCACATCATCGCTGGGTGTCAATTTTTGAAACAAATGGCTGGCTCTCACAAATACCTGGTTGCCAGCGGCGACAACCGCTTGCTCCTGTCCCTGAGCCAGACACTGTACTGCCTCCTGCAAGGCAGCCACTTGTGCTTGAGTGAACTCCTGCTGGGCAGTAAACTGGGTGGCTAGCAACCATGTGCTTTCCTGTTAGGCAGATACAGCCTGTGCCAGGGCCTGCTGCTGCTTCCTCATGGCGACGGTTTGGCTCTGCTGAGACTTGCTGCTGGGTCACGGTGGCTTGCGCCAATGCTTTGATGACCTCCTCCATGCTTTTTCCTGCTGTTTGCAGTGTCTGAGCTGATTTCGCCCAAGACATTCCATAGGTACACTGTCTCTTTAAATGTCAGTTTTTTAGTTTTAAATGGCTTTTGCGGCTGCAAGTGCACTCTGCCCGCATCTTCCACCTGTTGTAATGTTTGGGGGATTGTGGCTCCACAGGACCGAGGACAAAAACCGTTAAAGTTTAAACAAAAAGGCTTTTATTCAGCAGGTCAAACAAAATAATACTTAAAATCTGGCCTGTTAGTGGGCCCTGAGGACCGGAGTTGAGGACCACTGCTATATAGCACCTGTCCAGGACCCACCCTTGGCGTCCTGTACAATATCTGTACACATATATACAGAACAATTATATGCTAGTTGTACGCATAGCAGCAGAAGACAAACAGCAAAATAGACTCATAAGTCAGGTTAAAAACAGGTTAAAAAACAGGTGTAAAGACAGGTTAAAAAAGTGCATAGTGCTGAGCTACAAGTGCATTTCAAAAAAAGGTATCACATACCAGGGTTTGTGTACTTGTTGTCAGGGAGGGTAGTCTGCAGCCTATTCCCCAATCCTTGTTAAGTTGTCAGAGCTAATAAGGGGGCTGAGGTAATCCCCGGAACTGCCTCAAATGGAAAGGATGTCAGATGAGCTCTATAGGGAAGTATAAGCGTGTAGGGTCACATTAGCCCTGACTGACTTAACAAGGATTGGGGAATAGGCTGCAGACTACCCTCCCTGACAACAAGTACACAAACCCTGGTATATGATGCCTTTTTTTGAAATGCACTTGTAGCTCAGCACTATGCATTTTTTTAACCAGTTTTTTAACCTGTTTTTAACCTGACTTATGAGTCTATTTTGCTGTCTGTTTTCTTCTGCTGCTATGCGTACAACTAGCATATAGTTGTTCTGTATATATGTGTACACATATGTATTAATTTCATGTATACATGTATGTGGAATTATTTATTAAATTGTCATTCTATGTATATATATATATATATATATATATATATATATATATATATATATATATATCTATTGAGGAACATAATTTAGCACCTATAATTGTAACTTTATTGAGTGATCCAAATTTTCAGTGATCAAACACACATTTGTTATGGCCAGGATCAACCCAATCTTTTGGGCATTAGTCTCATGGATGTATATTTATGTATTTACCTAGTTGGGCAGTTTGAACTGGGCGGCACCCCATGTACACGGGGGCCCGGGTTCAATTGCTTCTGGTTCAAGAGGTCATTGTTTAATATATCAATCTAGGGTTGACACATGGCCCTTAGGCACTGAGGAAGAGGTGAAGCCTCGAAACGCATAAGCCTAGCTTCAGAGGACGCTATACCCTGTGGTTCTGAGGCGGTTAGCACTGTATCCATTTGATATGCTTTTATCAAGACTCTGTTTCTGAGTATTTTTATACCTCATATTTCTATTACCTGCAGGGCCTAATGCCTTCATTACATGCAGTGCTTCATTCCTCTTTTTAAAATACATTGCATCATACTGTACATCACATCTCTTTGTAACAACTAAAGCCTACCTTACTATTATACATAGTGCCAACAACACTCTCTTACACATGATGCTTCAAATGTTTGCATTCATTATACACAGTGCCTTATACGTCTCTGCCTCTTACAAGCAGTGCTACGCACCTCTTTTTTTACATAGAGTGTTTTACACACTTGAAGTTAATTCAAAAAGCTTTACTGCATGCAATAAGGGTATCATGTTACTAATTTTCATAAATTATTGCATGTGGTAAACTAAGTCAAAGGGTTTTGCTGGTGGAATCACATGTGGTATTCGTCAAAAAACAGCCTGGGGGTCCCCTGACCCCCAGGCTGTTTTTTGTCAGATAGCGGGTTGCTAAACAGTGAGCTTGGAAGCTGCTCACAGCAGACTGTAAATAAAAAGCTGACAATTAAAAAAATATTTAAAAAAAGGTATGGGTCATCCCACCAGTCCATACAAGGCCCTTAGGGTGTGGTTACGATGTACCCGAAACTCATTCACATAAGGGGGGCTGGGATCTGGGGGCCCCCTTCTTAAAGGGGGCTTCCAGATTCCAATGAGCCCCCTGTCCGCAGACCCCCACAACCACCAGCCACGGTTGTGGGGAAGAGACCCTTGTCCCCTTTCAACATGCGGACAATGTGCTTTGGGGGACAGGGGCAGACCCCCCCCTGCCCCAAAGCACCCCCCATGTTGAGGGCATGTGGCCTGGTATGGTTCAGGAAGGGGGGTGCTTGCTCGTTTAAATTAATATAGTCAATTAATCAGTAAACAATGCATACTGATTTGTCCTTATGGGTTACTGCTTAGTGGCTATTTCATCTTACCTTAAAATGGAACTAAACTACATCTGAGCACCGCAAACCTAAAACGCTATTTAATATTTTTAATATTCAAAGCAAACTCCCCCCATCCATACATGTCTCCATGCTTTTTTTTTTGCCAAGAAATCACTTTCAAAACCACCTCCTAGCATTTCTGACCATGTCCATCTTGAGGAAGGGCAGATGATTCATGTAGCATTTACTTTCTGGAATCCATCTGCCCTTGTGCAAGAATGGGAGCAGCAGAGTGTGCTTAGCTGAGAACACCCCCCCCCCCCCCTCCCACCCGGAAGACTCCTGAGATGTATTGCATAATTTTGCCTAGGCCTAGAAACCAAGAAGTAACTGAAGAAATTAAAACTTTCCTGTCTCTTTAGTCTTTACTAATGCAAGCAGCATAAGGATTATTTTATGTAATGTTGATTGAAAGAGTGAAGTTCTGCTTTAATAAATAGGCACTTTCAGCATTATAAAGCATTAAACTTTATCATTTCCAACAATTTAAAATAATGTGTGACATTCTGATTGTACAACTAGTAAGTTTTTTGTAAGATATTTTCTTTTTTGTACCATTCAACCTAAACCTAGAAGATATTAGAACCATTTTATAGCATGTGTGGCCAGCTGCATTACATGAGCCATTTATATCATGATAAGATTGACTGGTACCAAAAAAAATATATATATATATCTTATGTAGCAGGATTCCCAGCCATGGGCCTGATGTGGGTCTGCCATGGTTACCATTAACACCAACAGCACATTTAAGCTGATTTCCCAAGTGTGAGATCTGAGACAATGAACAGTCCGGCATCTTTGGTTTGTTTTGTTTATTTTATATGGGGGTGGGAGAAGGGAATGAGTGGAATACTCCTCTGGCTCAACTAGGTACTAATCAGGACATTTTGAAGAAAAAAATGCCTTTAAGCGCTGTCTTGACGCCAGCTGAATGCCGACCAACACTTGCTGGCGCTTGAAATCACTGACTCGCTGTACTGTAATGAAAACTGACTTCTGACACTCTGGTTAGCTCAAAAGTCCTTGACAATGCTTCCTCCAGTCCTTTCTGTCCCAACCGCTGGCACCCCCTTTTTCTCTTCAGGGTTAACACTGGCATCGCCTTTACTCTATTCCTGCACCAGCTAGCTAGCTCCTGGATTCCTCTGACCTTCTCCGGAGTGGTCCCCTCTGACTAGGCAGACCCCCAGGGACAGTTCACAGTACTCATGACTCAGAATGTTTTCCTGGAACTCGACCCCCACAGCTCCGGTGGTCCTCAGCACACTGGATCCTTCCTGCAGCTCAGCCCTGTATCCCCTCAAGCCAGCCGCCTGGGATACCTTTTTTTTTTTTAATTTTATTGTTTTCTTTGAAAAAAAGTACAAATACATATCACTTATTAAAAAAAACCATTACATACGTTTTTATTTAAGCTAATCGCCCATCCCCCCTTTATTACCCCAACCCCCCCCCCCCTCTACCCCATTCTTATTTTTCTTCATCCTTTTCTTCATTCCATTTGGTGTATTCGTTCGTTTTCCTGAATTCAATCCAATCCTCCCAGATATCCACCCAATCTTCTATCTCATCTTCCCCCCAGTCTCTTAAATAATCTAATGTTCTTATTCTCTCTACTCTTTTAACCCAATCTCCTATTGTCTGGGCTTCTTCTTTCTGCCAAAATAGCGGGATCAATCCCTTTGCCGCATTCATCAAATGAGGTATTAATGTTACCTTTAGGGTTGAGCGAACACCTAGATGTCCGTGTTCGACGGGTTCGGCCGAACTTTAAAAAAAAGTCCGGGTCCGTGTCCCGGACTTTTACCGAACTTTTCCCGGACGCCGAACCCCATTGAAGTCAATGGGGACCCGAACTTTAAGGCACTAAAATGGCTCTAAAACACCAAAGGAAAGGGCTAGAGTGCTGCAAATGGCAGCAAAACGTAATTAAGAGCATGGCAAGTGCTCTGCAAACAAATGTGGATAGGGAAATAACTTAAAACAACAAAAAAAAACAGAAAAATAAAACAATGTTCTTCTTCATCTCTGAAGGACGAGGCCCATATGGAGTAGGAGGGAGGTTAAGGTGGTGGTGGATGTGGCGGTGACATAGGCGTGCGCACAGGGTGTGCTGGGTGTGCCTGGGCACACCCTAATCACCTAGGGCACATAGCATTGCCAGTGAGGAGATGGGAAAGATCTCCCTGGGACCTGCTCTGCTCTATTTCTCCTTGCCTACAGGTACATGGCCCCGATACATTACTCTCCCTGCTGGCAAACACATGCATGTGTATTTCAACTTTGGGGTGCACACCTTAATGCAATAGGCTGCGCACACCTATGGGCGGTGTAGGTGGAAGCGGCGGTGGAGGAGGACCAGGGCCGGATTAACAGCATCATGGGCTTGGTGCTGAGGATTTTGAAGGGCCTTAGGGCCGTGCCTTGCCATGCACCCAGAGGAGGAAGGGTGCAGCCATGCATGCCTAATTCAACATGGGATGCTGTCTCTGAAGCCCATAAACACATCCATGCATCGCCAACTGTCCCTCCTTGTCCGGCCTTCACGCTGTGTGGGGAGGTTCTGAGGGTGCTGCCTGGGGAAGCGAGCATAGAAGCCAGACTTCTGTGTTTACAAGTGACAGAAGAGCGGTAACAGTGAATATGGCCAACCCGGGGCCTATATAAAAGGTAGGGGCCTGGAGCTGCAGCTCCAATAGCCCCTACATTAATCTGGCCCTGAGGAGGAGGACGAGGTAGCCAACACTGCTTCTTTTCACAAATTTTAAATGAGGGTACACCCCAAAAGAGTGAGAAAGAGCAAAAATGGAACAATGGGTGGGTAAGGTCGGTATCCATTGCTATTCTGCATAAGGTACGGAAAAGTCCCGTGGGATCCATGCCTGGTTCATTTTAATGAACGTGAGCTTGTCCACATTGTCTCTGGACAGGCGGCTGCGCTTGTCTGTTATAACGCCCCCAGCCGTGCTAAATACCCGTTCAGATAATACACTGGCTGCAGGGCACGCCAGCACCTCCAAGGCGTAAAGGGCAAGCTCAGGCCATGTGCCCAATTTGGAGACCCAGAAGTTGAAGGGGGCAGACCCGTCATTCACTACATGTAGGCGTGTGCACACATACTGCTCCACCATGTTGGTAAAATGCTGCCTCCTGCTAAGACGTTCCATCTGAGCTGCTGGTGCTGCTGTTTGTTGTGGCGTGCTGACAAAGCTTTTCCACATTTCGGCCATGCTAACCCTGCCTTCTGAGGTGCTGGCGGTGCCCTGGTTGCGTTGGCGACCTCCTCCTCCTCCTCCTCTGCCTTGTGCTTCCACTGTGGCCCCGCTGTCAGATGGGAATGCCAGCAGCATGGCGTCTACCAGCGTGCGCTTGTACTCGCGCATCTTGCGATCGCGCTCCAGTGAGTGAATTAAGGACGGTACGTTGTCCTTGTAACGGGGATCCAGCAGCGTGGCCACCCAGTAATCAGCACAAGTTAGAATGTGGGCAACTCGGCGGTCGTTGTGGAGACACTGCAGCATGTAATCGCTCATGTGTGCCAGGCTGCCCAGAGGCAACGAAAGGCTGTCCTCTGTGGGAGGTGTATGGTCCGTGTCCTCTGTATCCCCCCAGCCACGCACCAGTGATGGCCATGAGCTGGCCTGGGTGCCACCCTGCTGTGAACATGGTTCCATCTCCTCCTCCAGCTCCTCCTCCTCCTCATCCTCCTCATCCTCCAGAACTGTGCCCCTGCTGGACAATTGCGTCCCTGGCGTTTGCGTGTGCAGGAACCCACCCTCGGAGCCCCTTGCGAATGACTGCCCTGAAAGCCTTGGAAATGTTACCTCTTCATCCTCCTCCTCCTCCTCATCCTGTGCCACATCCTCTTCCATCATCGCCCGAATTGTTTTTTCAAGGAGGCATAGAAGTGGGATAGTTAAGCTGAGAACGGCGTCATTGCCACTGGCCATGTTGGTGGAGTACTCAAAACAGCGCAACAAGGCACACAGGTCTCGCATGGAGGCCCAGTTAAATTAAATAGCGGAATAGAAAATATGATCCAAAAAAAGTGTATGTATATCACACGTACACAACCACACTAGGCCCCAATTACTATTGTTTGTACCCCTAAAAGGCTAGATGAGGAGTAGGGGGAGTATGGAACAGGCAGCACCCTCAAACCTTCAGAAGTATGAGATGAACCCCAACAACTTGGAAAGGTGGATCTCTCTCACACGTACCGACACAGACTATCCCGCAATTCAATTGATCCTCAAAGGTTTTTATTGAATAGCGGAATAGGAAATATGATCAAAAAAAGTGTATGTATCTCGCACGTACACAACCACACTAGGCCCCAATTACTATTGTTTGTACCCCTAAAAGGCTAGATGAGGAGTAGGGGGGGTATGGAACAGGCAGCACCCTCAAACCTTCAGAAGTATGAGATGAACCCCAACAACTTGGAAAGGTGGATCTCTCTCACACGTACCGACACAGACTATCCCGCAATTCAATTGATCCTCAAAGGTTTTTATTGAATAGCGGAATAGGAAATATGATCAAAAAAAGTGTATGTATCTCGCACGTACACAACCACACTAGGCCCCAATTACTATTGTTTGTACCCCTAAAAGGCTAGATGAGGAGTAGGGGGGGTATGGAACAGGCAGCACCCTCAAACCTTCAGAAGTATGAGATGAACCCCAACAACTTGGAAAGGTGGATCTCTCTCACACGTACCGACACAGACTATCCCGCAATTCAATTGATCCTCAAAGGTTTTTATTGAATAGCGGAATAGGAAATATGATCAAAAAAAGTGTATGTATCTCGCACGTACACAACCACACTAGGCCCCAATTACTATTGTTTGTACCCCTAAAAGGCTAGATGAGGAGTAGGGGGGGTATGGAACAGGCAGCACCCTCAAACCTTCAGAAGTATGAGATGAACCCCAACAACTTGGAAAGGTGGATCTCTCTCACACGTACCGACACAGACTATCCCGCAATTCAATTGATCCTCAAAGGTTTTTATTGAATAGCGGAATAGGAAATATGATCAAAAAAAGTGTATGTATCTCGCACGTACACAACCACACTAGGCCCCAATTACTATTGTTTGTACCCCTAAAAGGCTAGATGAGGAGTAGGGGGGGTATGGAACAGGCAGCACCCTCAAACCTTCAGAAGTATGAGATGAACCCCAACAACTTGGAAAGGTGGATCTCTCTCACACGTACCGACACAGACTATCCCGCAATTCAATTGATCCTCAAAGGTTTTTATTGAATAGCGGAATAGGAAATATGATCAAAAAAAGTGTATGTATCTCGCACGTACACAACCACACTAGGCCCCAATTACTATTGTTTGTACCCCTAAAAGGCTAGGAGTAGGGGGAGTATGGAACAGGCAGCACCCTCAAACCTTCAGAAGTATGAGATGAACCCCAACAACTTGGAAAGGTGGATCTCTCTCACACGTACCAACACAGACTATCCCCCAATTTAACTGATCCCCAAAGGTTTTTGATTAAATAGCGGAATAGAAAATATGATCCCAAAAAAGTGTATGTATATCACACGTACACAACCACACTAGGCCCCAATTACTATTGTTTGTACCCCTAAAAGGCTAGGAGTAGGGGGAGTATGGAACAGGCAGCACCCTCAAACCTTCAGAAGTATGAGATGAACCCCAACAACTTGGAAAGGTGGATCTCTCTCACACGTACCAACACAGACTATCCCCCAATTTAACTGATCCCCAGAGGTTTTTGATTAAATAGCGGAATAGAAAATATGATCCCAAAAAAGTGTATGTATATCACACGTACACAACCACACTAGGCCCCAATTACTATTGTTTGTACCCCTAAAAGGCTAGGAGTAGGGGGAGTATGGAACAGGCAGCACCCTCAAACCTTCAGAAGTATGAGATGAACCTCAACAACTTGGAAAGGTGGATCTCTCTCACACGTACCAACACAGACTATCCCCCAATTTAACTGATCCCCAAAGGTTTTTGATTAAATAGCGGAATAGAAAATATGATCCCAAAAAAGTGTATGTATATCACACGTACACAACCACACTAGGCCCCAATTACTATTGTTTGTACCCCTAAAAGGCTAGGAGTAGGGGGAGTATGGAACAGGCAGCACCCTCAAACCTTCAGAAGTATGAGATGAACCCCAACAACTTGGAAAGGTGGATCTCTCTCACACGTACCAACACAGACTATCCCCCAATTTAACTGATCCCCAAAGGTTTTTGATTAAATAGCGGAATAGAAAATATGATCCCAAAAAAGTGTATGTATATCACACGTACACAACCACACTAGGCCCCAATTACTATTGTTTGTACCCCTAAAAGGCTAGGAGTAGGGGGAGTATGGAACAGGCAGCACCCTCAAACCTTCAGAAGTATGAGATGAACCTCAACAACTTGGAAAGGTGGATCTCTCTCACACGTACCAACACAGACTATCCCCCAATTTAACTGATCCCCAAAGGTTTTTGATTAAATAGCGGAATAGAAAATATGATCCCAAAAAAGTGTATGTATATCACACGTACACAACCACACTAGGCCCCAATTACTATTGTTTGTACCCCTAAAAGGCTAGGAGTAGGGGGAGTATGGAACAGGCAGCACCCTCAAACCTTCAGAAGTATGAGATGAACCCCAACAACTTGGAAAGGTGGATCTCTCTCACACGTACCAACACAGACTATCCCCCAATTTAACTGATCCCCAAAGGTTTTTGATTAAATAGCGGAATAGAAAATATGATCCCAAAAAAGTGTATGTATATCACACGTACACAACCACACTAGGCCCCAATTACTATTGTTTGTACCCCTAAAAGGCTAGGAGTAGGGGGAGTATGGAACAGGCAGCACCCTCAAACCTTCAGAAGTATGAGATGAACCCCAACAACTTGGAAAGGTGGATCTCTCTCACACGTACCAACACAGACTATCCCCCAATTTAACTGATCCCCAGAGGTTTTTGATTAAATAGCGGAATAGAAAATATGATCCCAAAAAAGTGTATGTATATCACACGTACACAACCACACTAGGCCCCAATTACTATTGTTTGTACCCCTAAAAGGCTAGGAGTAGGGGGAGTATGGAACAGGCAGCACCCTCAAACCTTCAGAAGTATGAGATGAACCTCAACAACTTGGAAAGGTGGATCTCTCTCACACGTACCAACACAGACTATCCCCCAATTTAACTGATCCCCAAAGGTTTTTGATTAAATAGCGGAATAGAAAATATGATCCCAAAAAAGTGTATGTATATCACACGTACACAACCACACTAGGCCCCAATTACTATTGTTTGTACCCCTAAAAGGCTAGGAGTAGGGGGAGTATGGAACAGGCAGCACCCTCAAACCTTCAGAAGTATGAGATGAACCCCAACAACTTGGAAAGGTGGATCTCTCTCACACGTACCAACACAGACTATCCCCCAATTTAACTGATCCCCAAAGGTTTTTGATTAAATAGCGGAATAGAAAATATGATCCCAAAAAAGTGTATGTATATCACACGTACACAACCACACTAGGCCCCAATTACTATTGTTTGTACCCCTAAAAGGCTAGGAGTAGGGGGAGTATGGAACAGGCAGCACCCTCAAACCTTCAGAAGTATGAGATGAACCCCAACAACTTGGAAAGGTGGATCTCTCTCACACGTACCAACACAGACTATCCCCCAATTTAACTGATCCCCAGAGGTTTTTGATTAAATAGCGGAATAGAAAATATGATCCCAAAAAAGTGTATGTATATCACACGTACACAACCACACTAGGCCCCAATTACTATTGTTTGTACCCCTAAAAGGCTAGGAGTAGGGGGAGTATGGAACAGGCAGCACCCTCAAACCTTCAGAAGTATGAGATGAACCCCAACAACTTGGAAAGGTGGATCTCTCTCACACGTACCAACACAGACTATCCCCCAATTTAACTGATCCCCAAAGGTTTTTGATTAAATAGCGGAATAGAAAATATGATCCCAAAAAAGTGTATGTATATCACACGTACACAACCACACTAGGCCCCAATTACTATTGTTTGTACCCCTAAAAGGCTAGGAGTAGGGGGAGTATGGAACAGGCAGCACCCTCAAACCTTCAGAAGTATGAGATGAACCCCAACAACTTGGAAAGGTGGATCTCTCTCACACGTACCAACACAGACTATCCCCCAATTTAACTGATCCCCAAAGGTTTTTGATTAAATAGCGGAATAGAAAATATGATCCCAAAAAAGTGTATGTATATCACACGTACACAACCACACTAGGCCCCAATTACTATTGTTTGTACCCCTAAAAGGCTAGATGAGGAGTAGGGGGAGTATGGAACAGGCAGCACCCTCAAACCTTCAGTATGAGATTGTGTTCACTGTACCCCACAAAGATTGAGTTCACTGCACCCCACAATGATTGTGTTCACTGCACCCCACAAAGATTGTGTTCACTGCACCTCACAAAGATTGTGTTCACTGTACCCCCCAAAGATTGTGTTCACTGCACCCCACAAAGATTCTGTTCACTGTACCCCACAAAGATTGTGTTCACTGCACCCCAAAAAGATTGTGTTCACTGCACCCCAAAAAGGATGTTGTTCACTGCACCCCAAAAAGGATGTTGTTCACTCCACCCCAAAAAGATTGTGTTCACTGCACCCCACAAAGATTGTGTTCACTGCACCCCAAAAAGATTGTGTTCACTGCACCCCAAAAATGATTTTGTTCACTGCACCCCAAAAAGGATTTTGTTCACTGCACCCCAAAAAGGATGTTGTTCACTCCACCCCAAAAAGATTGTGTTCACTGCACCCCAAAAAGATTGTGTTCACTGCACCCCACAAAGGATTTTGTTCACTGCACCCCAAAAAGATTGTGTTCACTGCACCCCAAAAAGGATGTTGTTCACTGCACCCCAAAAAGGATTTTGTTCACTGCACCCCAAAAAGATTGTGTTCACTGCACCCCACAAAGGATTTTGTTCACTGCACCCCACAAAGATTGTGTTCACTGCACACCAAAAAGGATTGTGTTCACTGCACCCCAAAAAGATTTTGTTCACTGCACCCCAAAAAGATTGTGTTCACTGCAGCCCAAAAAGATTGTGTTCACTGCAGCCCAAAAAGATTGTGTTCACTGCAGCCCAAAAAGATTGTGTTCACTGCAGCCCAAAAAGATTGTGTTCACTGCAGCCCAAAAAGATTGTGTTCACTGCAGCTCACACACAGAAAAATGGATGTGGATCACTGACACCTGCCTATCTCCAATCCCACACCACACAGCAATATCGATTGTAGTTTGTAGAACACAGTTTCCCTAAAATTCAGCAGACTCTGTCCCTAACAGGATTGAGAAGAGATCGTAGATCAGGATTGAGTGCAGACCCCACCCCCCACACAGCAATATCGATTGTAGTTTGTAGAAGACACTGACCCTATATAATTCAGCAGACTCTATCCCTAAAATGCCTACAACTCGCCCTGCCTAAACACTCCGACCTGTCCCTCAATTCTATCCGGACACAAATGGTTTTTTCCTGCCTATCTTTCCCTAATCAGCAGCCAGCACGTTGATGTGTGCTCTGTCCCTGAATCTAAGCAGCATAATGACGCCGCTGCGGCTGCCTCGAACTTATAAAGACTTGGTCACATGCTTCAGACGGCCAATCACAGCTACTGAGACATTTGCAGGCATGGCTGGGATGGCTTAAGGCACACCAGTTAAACGATTGTTGATTGGCTGTTGAAAGCCCGCCATGAAAAGAGCGCCAAAGCATGCAAAACCCGGAAATAAAACGACCGAACACGGATTTTTACCCGAACATACAGTAAAGTGTCCGTGTCCGTGTTCGGGTACAAAAAATCCAATTATTCGGTACGAACACGAATAATACAGTCCGTGTTCGCTCAACACTAGTTACCTTATAATGTCTTACGGAACCTTTTGTACCATGGAACAGACAATACCAAGGTTCTTCCGGTATCTCTACTTTCGTGATATTTTTAATTTGGGCAAGAATGTCCTTCCAATATTTTTTTTATCTTTGGGCAATCCCACCACAAATGGGCCATTGTACCTATTTCTATACAACCCCTCCAGCAATATTTTGATTTCTCCCTCTGATATTTATGGGTTTTATCTGGGGTATTATACAGTGGTGGGATTCAAAAATTTTAGTAACCAGTTCCGACTTTGTCGGCAATGTCGCAGTCACGCAAAAAATCCCAGATTGCCGCCATTGCTTAAACAAAAATGACATTAAACGTTCCCCTAATTGCAGACGTGATAACTTTTGTGCAAACCAATCAAAATAAGTTTATTCTATTTTTTTTTTTTTTTTTTTACCACAAATATGTAGCAGAATACAAATTGGCCTAAAAGGATGAAAACATTTTTTTTGAGGAATGTTATATAGCAGAAAGTGAAAAATATTTTTTTTTCAGAATTGCTATAAAAAAAAAAAATCGCAGAGGTGATCAAATACCACCAAAAGAAAGCTCTATTTGTGGGGGGAAAAAAGACATTAATTGTATTTGGGTACAGAGTCTCACGACCGCGCAATTGTCAGTTAAAATAACGCAGCGCCCAATCGCAAAAAATGGCCTGGTCATTAAGGGGGGAAATCTTCCAGTCCAGAAGTGGGTAAGTACAGTCACTTCTTTAGGGTCAAAGAGGCCTAGGTATTTAAAAATGATGCCACTTTGTAAAACATTTACCATGATTCCTATACCATGTGTGTTACACTTCCCAGGTGTCAGAATCAAATCCTCCTGAAGAGCGAACACATTAGCAGCGCTATTAATATGTTGCTCTTCAGGAGGATTTGTTCCTGACACCTGGGAGTGTGTGTAATGTAACACACATGGTATAGGAGTCTCTGTTGCCTATCTATCTTATTTTTACTCCTTTGGAATAAAACCATTTATGGTCAGACAGTCAGTGATTCATACCTGTGTACTGTAGGCTGAAGAGTGAAGAACATTTGGGCCCCTCCAGAATCCTTAGTGTAAGTTCAAGTACTCAGAGAGAGTCAGTCCTCCTCAGTCCTCACGTGCTGCACGCTGCGAACCTGCAGAAAGCCTACAGACAGTGCTAACCGCGCTGAAAGAAGTGGGTGGAGGCGGAGCCCATGTGGAGTAGGCGGGGCAGCGGTGTGGAGGTGGAAGAAATTACGTCACTGGTTGCTAGATGCCAAGCGGCTCTAGCAACAAGTGCTCTGCGTGTGTGGGCTCCCAACCACCTCCCGCAGCAGAGAGAGAGAGCGGCAAGAGCCGGATCGGATCCATTCCGCATGGTGCAATAACGGGTCACTGAACAGTTTGACTACACAGACTGACAGTGACACAATCTTGAGTCAGTGGTTCGGGGAACTTGTACATTTTTAGTAACAGGTTCTCACGAACCGGTGCGAACCGGCTGAATCCCACCACTGGTATTATACCACCTAGCGATGCATTTATAATTCATTTCAACTGTGCTCACATCAACTGTGTTACTGTGTATTAATCTAAAACTTTTTTCTAAATGAAAATCTTTATTCCGTATTCCCAATTCCTTTTCCCATTTTTCATTGAATGGCGGTATTGCCGGTTCTATCGTATTCACCAGTACTTTATATATATATTCGAGGTGCTGTTCTTATGTTTCTCCAAGACACAAATTTGCTCCAAAGGGAGCAATTCGTCTCCTGACCTCAAAGGTTTTGGTAAAGAAGCCACAAAGTGCTTCAACTGACCATATCGCCATTCATCCATTTTCCAATTTTTTTGTTTTAATTCTTCTAATGTGCATATCTGTCGTGCATCTTCGTCTCTTATTCAAACTCCTCCTATTTTTTCTTGTTCCGGTGGAAAAAAACGAGTGTCTTTCAAAGGGATCAGTGGTGAGTTATACTTCCCGTGTGCTTTTTATAGTACAAATCCCAAATTTTAAGTGCTTGGGAAGTGATCATATGTGTATTGGAATTTAATTTTCTGTATTGTGCAGGGATCCATATAACTTTTCCTAAATGTGTAGAACTTATAATACTTTCTATTTTTACCCAACTCTTATCACTTTTTAACTGCCCCCATTACATCACCCGTGAAATTAGTGTTGCCTCGTAGTATTTTTTTGAAATCTGGAACCACTAGACCCCCTTGCCTCTTGCTCTTTGTTAATGCCCTATATTGTATTCTGGGTTTGCTTTTTTTCCATATAAATTTAGTTAATAAGGATTTCAGGGTCTTGAAATATACTTGGGGGATTGGTATCGGTAACATTTGGTACTTGTAAGTTATTTTCGGTAGTATTGCCATTTTTATAATATTTATTCTTCCCATCCAAGATAATGGTCTGTATGATATCCTATTTAGTTCAGTTTTAATTTCATTTAGAAGCGGGATATAATTTTCTTTATATAATCTTTCGGGTTTTGTTGTTAATATAATTCCTAAATATTTTAATCTAGATTTTTTCCAAATGAAGGGGAATTCTGATTTTAACCTTTCGTCTTCCTGACTTTTTATATTGATGCTTAATATCTCTGATTTAGATGGATTAATTTTTAAGTTAGAGAGTTCACCATAATTTTTCAAAATTGTTATCACATTTGGTTATGTTATACTCTGGTGTACATATGGTCTGGTGATATACAATAGTACATCATCCACAAAGGCGGCTACTTTGTGATCCACCCCCTGACCTCTATTCCTCTAACATCCGGGCTCTCTCTTATTGTTGCAAGGAGGGGTTCTAATGAGACAACAAACAACAGCGGTGATAGTGGGCACCCTTGCCTTGTTCCATTTGACATCTCAAATGGTTCCGAGTGGATCCCATTTACCCTTACCCTGGCTGTAGGATGACTATACAATGTTTTTATCCATGTCATAATTTTTACTCCAATTCCCAGCTCTTCCAAGGTATTCATCATGAATTCCCAACTAACCCTGTCGAATGCTTTCTCGGCATCTATCGACAGTATTAGTCCATGGGATCCACTCTTCACCATCTGCTGCATCAGTAGGATTGTCCTGACTCCATTGTCTCTGCCCTGTCTGCCGAGTATAAAGCCCACTTGATCACTATGGACCCATTCTGTCATCAGGTTTTTCATCTTGGCTGCTTGCACTTTTGCGAAGAGTTTTACGCCTATATTTAAAAGTGATATGGGTCTGTAGCTCGAGCACGTTGAAGCATCCTTTCCTTCCTTCAAAAGGACAGTAAATGATGCTAATAGTGCCTCTTTACTCATATTATATTTCTGCCCCAGCCCATTGAAATAATCTTTTAATTTAGGTATTGGCAGATCTTTATGTTTTTTATAGTAGTTTACCGTATACCCATCTAGTCCGGGACTCTTCCCTGATTTTGTAGTTTTTAGGGCTATTTTTATCTCTTCCTCTGTAATAGGGGTTTCTAGCTGGTCTAAATTTTCCTGTTTTATCTTAGGTAACTTCGTCTCTTTCAGATATTGCTTAATTTTTTCCGTTTTATTTAAACCTTTCTCCCCCTCTTCCTTTTTAATATTATAGAGTTTCCCATAATATTTTTGGAACACCTTTGCTATATCAGCTGTTAAATATACTTTCCTGGCAGTCTCCATGGCAGCCTACGTGTGGGTTAACCCCGCCTCCTCTCCAATGGTATAGGACCCCCCTCTATAAATTTCAGCTTGCAGGCACAGCCAGTGTTCCTTTTTTGTCCTCCTCCAAGGACCAACTATTTGGATTATTTCCTGTTGGAATTTGGTCGGCTTACCTCAGAATGAAAAGTCGGTGTCTATGTCCAGGGCCCAGCCATGGGCGGGTGAGTGACATTTCAAAAATCCCCTTTGGCTAATAACTGTGCGGTGCTTCGGTTGGCCGACGGATATCCTGACAGGGTCTGAAGATTTGTCTCCTCCATGGCAGTGTTTTTGTGATGTTTGTTTGTCTCAAACTACCTTTCTTTGCTATCCCTGGTGGCCCAATGGCGGCTGGAACGCTCCATGCGTTCCAGCCATCTCCTTCCTGCTCCCCCTCCGCTCAGTCCGGCGGACGCATGCGCTGTGTGGTAATGGAGCTCCGCTCGCTGCCTGCGCATGCGCACTTCGCCGCGATCGGACGTGAGGCCCGGTCCGCGCATGCGCACTTGTGATCACGGCCGGCCGTCGCTGACGTCATCCTGGCGCGAAAATTTAAACGCCTGTCAGCTCCAGGGCAATTGGGAATGCACTGTGGGCATAGCGACGTCTTCCCGGTACCTTGTCCGTTTGAATACCAGGTATGTGGGGACCGGATGCTGCATACCTTTTGGCGGTGTGCAGGGGGGGGGGAGCGGTTGGATGCATATTAGGACAACACCTGAATGTTCCTTATTGCCTTATAGTGATCCGCTGTATGCTCTACTTCCTAGTGAGTTTGTGGTTTTGCCTGAAACATGGATCCTGCTTCACCGCCCTCTTGTGGCCAGCCCTCTCACAACAGGTGAGTGCTGGTACATTTTAGAGGGATATGAAGGGAGGGATGCTGGCTCATGATTCATGGCTAAATCCTGTGTCTCCCTGGATTTTCTCTTTCTCCCAGCTCCTCCAGGTCTTGTCAAGAAAGAGACCCTGTCAGGCCCCGAAGAGAATCATCTTCAAGGTCAAGACTCCGTGAGTCTCCATCAGGGAGCAGGCATGAGAGGAGACGCTCACATTCCTCCTCCAGACACCGCACACACCGCCACAGTAGCCATACGGCCCAGAGAGCCTGTTGGGGTTGTGGGGCGCATGTCCCGGAGGACAAGTCCCTTTGCGAGCCCTGTTTCGCTCGTGCATCTGGTGAAAGAGAGTCTGAAGATCAGAGATTGGAATCCCTGGTGAAACGGATTGTCCAGCAATCCATGAAAGAATAGGGTGCTAGTCCCACACCTGGGCCTGCTACTCCCAGCTCTCCTGCTGATGCTCCTGAAGAGCAAGGTCCCTCTCAGCCAAGCTTCACTTCCGGGAAATCCTCAGAAAGTGATTCGGAAGAAGAGGAAGGTGCAGTTGGGGGTTTTGATTTTGCCCTTGTTGCACCTCTCATAAGAGCAGTCAAAGAGGCTCTGAAATGGGAAGATCCCAGTACCCCACAAGTAAAACAGAGAAGGTTTTTCAAACATTTGGGGAAAGAGCGGCTAAACTTTCCGCTCCTGTCAGAATTGAAGGATGTCATCCTAGAAGAGTGGAGTAAAGGGGATAGCAAGACCTCCTTATCCTCCAAATTGTCTAAGTTGTATCCTTTTAAACCAGAAGAGGTCAGTCACCTGGAATCAGCTCCTCTAGTTGATGCTGCAGTTTCCAGACTGGCAAAACACGTAACACTCCCGCTGGATGATGCGGTGTCCTTGAAAGACCCTCTGGATAGGAAGATGGACCTGGATTTAAAAAGAATTTATATCACAGCCGGTGCGGCTTGTAAACCTGTACTAGCACTAGCAGCCATGTCTAAGGCCATGGAAACCTGGGTTTCTGATGTTGAACTAAAATTAAGAAGTGTGTCTGAAGATGCAGTAGAGAACTCTCCTATTCAGGAACTGAAGTTAGCTTCTGTGTTTCTTGGAGAAGCATCCATTGATGTGTTACGTCTCTTATCCAGATCCATGTTGGCTTCTGTCACAGCCAAACGGGCCCTGTGGTTGCGTCCCTGGCTGGCAGACCCAGCCTCTAAACAGGCGTGGTGCAAAATCCCTTTTGAAGGATCCTCTTTATTTGGAAACAAATTGGATAATGCAATTACTAAAGTGACGGGTGGAAAGTCAGGTCTCCTTCCCCAAGATAGGTGCCTCTTTGGCCCTAAGAAGCAGCAGCCAAGAAAGCAGTTTGCAGAGCGATCAAAGGATGCCCGCTCATATAGGCCTGGGCGAGATTACAGGAGAAATTGGAAAAGCAGCCAAGCATCCTCTCGTAAGCCGGTCAGAGGCTCAGCACCTTTCGGTCAAGAAACCTCTAAGTCCTTTTGAGGTTGGGCCCGTTCAGACATGCCAGGTAGGGGCACGCTTGCTCCATTTTCAGCGTGTCTGGGCGGCCTCAATCTCAGACTTCTGGACCATCAGGACAGTGTCCACAGGACACACATGGACTTTCTCAACAGATCCTGTGTCCAGATTTATTCCCACTCACTTGCCTTCTCAGGACGAGAAAAGAAGTGTTTTGCTCGACTATGTAAGCACTTTGGTAGATCAGGGCGCAATAGTTCCGGTGCCCGTGCAGGAAAGATTCCAAGGCGTATATTCGCCCCTCTTTCTAGTACAGAAGAAGAATGGATCCTGGCGCCCTGTGATAGATCTCACCTATCTCAACAGGTTCATCAAGAACGAAAAGTTCAAAATGGAGACCTTATCCACCATCCAGAAAGCAGTGCTTCCAGGAGACTGGCTAGTGTCAATAGATCTCAAAGACGCGTATTTCCACGTGCCTATAGCAGTAAACTTCCACAAGTACCTCCGTTTCGCGGTAGAACATCGACACTTCCAGTTCATCTGCCTTCCTTTTGGCCTGTCCACATCCCCAAGGGTGTTTTCCAAGGTCCTTCTAGCTGTGGTAGCTCTAATCAGAAAAAAAGGTGTACGTCTACATCACTACTTAGACGATCTTCTACTGTTGTCACAAGACAGGGATCAACTTTTGTCCCACAGGGACCTGGTCACCACAACTCTAATGGAGTTCGGATGGTTGTTGAATCTTCAAAAAAGTCATCTGGAGTCATCTGGAGGATCTTTCCAGCCCTCTCCTCCTCTTTTCTGACGGCATCCCAGTGTCTCAAGATCATCGGCACTATGGTCTCGACGGCCCCTATGGTCAAGTGGGCACTGTGGCGAATGCGGCCCTTCCAAAGGGGCTTCCTTCGGCAGTAGAATCCGGAAGAACGCGTATCTTTATTTCCCACAGCATGAGGAGCAGCTTATTATGGTGGCTCCAACGCAAGAACCTGCTCAATTGCCATTCTCTAGTTCCCGTCACATGGGTCATCATTACAACCGACGCCCGCAACTCTGGCTGGGGAGCCCATTGCATGACAGAGGTGGCTCAAGGAAAATGGCCTCCACAAGCCCACTCCCTGGTTTCCAACATCCTGGAGCTTCGTGCGGCTTTTCTAGCTCTTCAAGCTTTCCACCACCTAATAGAAGGCAAATCCGTACTTCTTCGAATGGACAACACCACGGCAGTGGCTTATGTGAAAAGACAGGGCGGTACCAGGAGTCTCTCCCTTTTTCAGGAGCTAGACCCAATCATGACATGGGCTCAAGCTCATCTGTCCAACATCTCGGCGGCCTACATTCCGGGGCCACAGAATGTCCAGGCAGATTTCCTTTCCAGAGTCCAGTTGAATCACAACGAGTGGTCTCTCCACATCGACTCATTCAAGTGGATTCTGTCTCTAGGGGTCTCACCCGAAGTAGACCTGTTTGCATCTCCATGCAATCACAAGCTGGACCGGTACTTCACATGCAGCAAGTGTCACCAAGCCTGCGGAACGGATGCTCTGACCGATAGATGGGAATTCAGCAGGGCATATGCCTTTCCCCCATTTCCCATCATCCTCAGATTTCTTCAGAGACTCCAAGCAGAAGATGTGGAGATTGTCATGGTAGCCCCTCATTGGCCAAACAGGCCCTGGTTCCCACTTCTCCTGCAACTCAGTTATCGGAGCCCGATTCCCCTGCCCCTCAAACCAGACCTTCTCTCGCAGGGAACAACATTACACCCCTGCCCCGCTTTGCTCAGGTTAACGGTCTGGTTCTTGAGAGGGAGAGGTTGGAGTCACTCGGATGCCCTCCTGGGGCAATCCCTACCTTAATGAACTCCAGAAGACCCAGCACGAACAGAGTTTACTGCAGAGTCTGGTCTAGATTCTTAGAATTCACGTTCCCGGAGGGAAATCCTTCCTTGAATTTTGGAGTTCAAGAAGTCCTGAAGTTCCTTCAAGCAGGTCTGGATAAATCCTTATCAGTTGGGACTCTCAGGGTACAAATATCAGCCTTATCGGTGTTCTCAGGGTTCTCCTGGGCCAAGCATGTACTCATACAACAATTCTTCAAAGGTGCGGTCAGACTCAGACCTCAGAGGAAGCCAAGGTTCCCGAAATGGGACCTTCCCCTTGTCCTTAACGTCCTTTCAAGAACTAGTCTGTCGGACTCCATCAGAGATCTTACCATTAAAACAGCCTTTTTAGTGGCAATCACTTCAGCCAAAAGGATTTCTGAGATCAGTTCCCTTGGCCATAAAGAACCTTTTCTCACGTTCTTTCCGGATCGAGTAGTCCTAATTCCGATGCTCAATTCCAATCCGAAGGTATCATCGGTTTTTCATGAAAACCAGGAGATTGTGCTTCCTACCTTTCGATCTTCAGAGGATAATGAACCTCATCCCTTGGATGTAGGGAAGACTCTTATGGAATATCTTCAGTCAACGTCTTCTTTTAGACAATCGGATAATCTCTTCGTCCTTTTCTCAGGCAAAAACAGAGGAAAACGGGCCTCGTCAAGGTCCATTGCAGCCTGGATTGTGTCTGCCATTCAGCGAGCTTACTGTGTAGAGGGTTTGGCTCCTCCAGAGGTGGTGACAACCCACTCAATGAGAAGCATCTCAACGTCCTGGGCGGTTTCACATCATGTTGCACCAGAAGTAGTCTGCAGAGCAGCTTCCTGGTCTTCTGTAAATACGTTTATGACACATTATTGTGTGGAGCCAGCCTCCTTATCTTCAGTTAATTTTGGCTTGACTGTTTTGTCTGCTAATAATTTGAAGTAAAATTTGATTTGAAACATTCCCACCCGTGTGGTTTGGGCTAGTTATTTCCCACACGTAGGCTGCCATGGAGACTGCCAGGAAAACGGAAAATTCCTATCATACTTACTGTAATTTTCCTTTCCTGGTGGTCTCCATGGCAGCCGGAGGTCCCACCCTCTGGTCTTGGATTCGGCTAAGATATGGAACACTGGCTGTGCCTGCAAGCTGAAATTTATAGAGGGGGTCCTATACCATTGGAGAGGAGGCGGGGTTAACCCACAAGTAGGCTGCCATGGAGACCACCAGGAAAGGAAAATTACGGTAAGTATGATAGGAAGTTTCCGTTATTTACCCCCTTCCATCTCTTATTTTCTCTATAAAATCCATTGATTTTTTTTTTCCTAGCACCTTTGCTAGTTTTTTCCCGATCTTATTATTCAATTAGTAGTTTTCTTTGATAATTCTACTATTTCCCTGTCTAATTTCCTGTTCTATTAGGTCTTTTAATTCATCTCTTCTTGCTACTAGCTGATGTTGAATTTCTACATTCTGTAAATTTTTCTGTTTTTGTTCTAGATTATGGATCTCTTTTATCAGTCTTTCCTTGTTTTCTACATTCTCTTTTTTTCCTCCTTGCACCTTTAGAGATAAAAATCCCCCTCATATAGGCTTTATGTGTCACTGTTCTCACCGTGGCTTTCAGATGGTCAGGCGTGGCAGCCGTTAAGTACCTGACATGGGATTTGAACCTGTGTACTTTGACATTCTGTCCTGTTATCCTACCTCTGAGCCACACTTCAGCTCATATGGATCCAGTCTTGTTAATCTGGTATTGCCTGCAGCACTAGGGGGCTGGACTTCACCTGAGTATGCTCTTGTCTCTCATTGACCACCTGAAGCTAATTGCTCAATTAAGCAAGCTATATAACACTGCCTCTCGCCTAGAGCAACGTCAGTTCATTGCTGATCTTTGTTCCTGTTTGACAGACTTTGTTCCTGTGTTCCTGATTTTTGTTCCAGATTGTTCCTGTTGACAGACTTTGTTCCTGTGTTCCTGTTTCCTAAGCGTGTGTTCAAGACTGACCCCGGCTTCCATCCTTACCTTCACCCCTTATTGTTCCTGTGATCCTTATCTGGACTCGTGTCATCCAGTGACTACAGTTATTCCTGGACTTCCCTTCCCATTGTATTCCTGCCGGTCCTGCTTATTGGAGCACCGTCCCTGCCAAGCCCCCGTGCACAAATTCACAGCCCAGGTGGCTTTCTTACCTGGTCACCTTGGACTGTGGATTTCTGCAAGGGTGAGCGTACATCTCTGCGTTACAGACTCCAACAAAGGTAAGCTCCGTGACATAATGTGTCTCCCAAAGTATATATTTTGGTGTTTCTTCATTCTCATTAATTTGATAGTATAATTCTAGTTCTTTTCTAATTTCTTCTCCCCATTTCTTATCTCTTAGTAGTTCCTCATTTAGTCTCCATGTGTTTGTTTTGGGTTGACCCCCCGCTATTTCCATCCTAATCTTAACTGGTGCCTGGTTCGACCATGTCTTGATCCCAATCTTCACCTCTGTGACCACCTCAATCCCTCTATGTTCGATCAAGACATAGTCAATCCTAGAGTGCGTCTTGTGTACAGAGGAATAAAACGTATAATCCCTTTCTTTTGGGTGTAACACTCTCCATGCGTCAAGAAGTTTACATTGAAATAATTTCCTTTTAATCATTTTCAAGTGTGATATTTTACTCCTCTGCACATTTGACAAACTGTCCATTTCTGGTTCTAAACAGAAATTAAAATCTCCAGCCATTATAACCCATCCCTTTCTGAATTCGGCTAATTTGTCCAATATTTTCCCCAGATACCTCCATAGGTTTAACATTTAGACAATATACGTAGACTAATGTCACCTCTTTTATAAATAATCTCCCTTTCAAAAAAAGGAATCTCCCCTCATGATCTGTCAGTCTCTCTTCTATGCTAAACTGCATTCCTTTGGCCAATCCAATGGCCACTCCCTTTGATTTTTTTTAGTTGTGGAGTCTGCATAGTACCAAATTGGGTGCTCTTGCGAATATAACCTAATATTGGATGATTGTAGGATATGGGTCTCCTGTAGAAAAAAAAACTATATCGGCCCTTATGTTTTTAATTTCTTTCAAAATTGTTTGTCTTTTGTCTGGTGAGTTCATACCTCTGACATTATATGACACAGTTAGTTCCCGACATCTAGTTTTGGGAGAAAACACCCTCTCTTCCCTCCCAAACAGCTCTGGGGGTGTATATTCTTTTCTCTTATAACTTTAATGGGAAAAGCATATTTCCAACTGGGTGATGGGGTGGTTGGGTTATACCCTTTTTGTTTACCCTCCCTCCCTACCCCCCTCCTCTCTCCCTCCTCCCCTCCCTCCCCTCCATAACTATGGAAACAAGGGCTACTAAGCCCCAACCCTTTGGGCCTTTCTAGTCGAAACTCTTCCTCCCTCTTTGAATCGACTTTTACCCCAAGGTGGGGCTCTGTGCCTGTACGCCAGGTTCCCCTCTTGATTTCCATGATGTTATTAGAAATATCAAATGCTTATTTCCCAGCGTCCCATCCAGTTCTCATGTTTCTCTCTCTTCTTCCCTTCCCCTACCTCCCCACTCCCCCTTCCGGTTCCACCCCCCCCCCCCACTGTCTCTACAAAACTTTATCTCTTCTATTTCTTTTTCCACTGTATTTATTTCTTCTTAGTCTTCTCATGCCACTGTTCCTTTTTTTCCCCCTCTTTTTCCTCTTATAATTATCCATCCGGGGATTTCTGGTATTGGGATTTGCAGGTTTTCACAAAATTCTTCCAACTCTTCCGAGAAACTCAGTTTTTATTATCTTCCCCTCTCTTCTTACTCCTAAACATGCCGGAAACCCCCAGAAATATTGGATATTTTGTTGTTTCAATAATTCTATCATTGGTTTAAGTATCCGCTTCCTTGCCATCGTCTCCTGGGAAAGATCAGTGAAAACTTGTAGATCTGATTCTTTATATTTCAGAGAGGGTCTACTTTTTAGTTTTTCCCAAATCTGGGCTTTTACTTCATATCTGTGAAATCTCACTATAACGTCTCTTACGAATTCTTTTGGGGAATTTTGTGGTTTCCTGATTCTATGTATTCTTTCAATTTCCAATTTTGTTGTTATTTCTCTTCCTAGTAAGGGGTTAAATATTATTTCCATCATTTTTTCCAATTTTTCTTCTTTCCCATTTTCTGGCAGTCCTCTTATTCTTAGGTTTTTCCTTCTAACTCTGTTTTCCTGATCTTCTAGTTTATAGAGTATATTTCTTTGTGCCATTTGTGATTTTCTCATTTCCTCTTTAAGTGCCTTCAGTTCTTTCCCTTGGGATTCTATCTGTTCCTCTGCTTCCTCTACGCTCTTCAGCATTTGTCCCAGGTCTCGGAGTGTTACCATTTCTTTTTTAATAGATTGTTCCAAATTTGAAAACATTTCCCTCATCTCCTCCTTTGTAGGCAATTGCTCCTTAACTCTCCATTCTTCATCTCTTCTTGTTTCAGGCTCTTTATCCTTCTGTACCTTGTCCATCTGTACACTATCTTTGGACTTGTCAGGGCTATTTTCTTCAGTGCTCTCTGTTGTTTTCTGACTGCAGGGTTTTTTATTACCTTCATTAGATTGTTTTGGCTTAGTTGATGTTTGCTTTGCACTGTTTTCTCCTGCTCTCTCTGGGGTCATATATTGTTTAATAGTCCCCGGACCCGCACTTACTTTAGGTAGTTTTCCTCTCCCATCTTTTGCTGGTTTATTTTTCATTTTTCAGCCTCCTTTATTCTGCTTTCTCCCTGACAGTATAGTCCAATGTATAGAGGAAGGATTTATTACTCATCATCAACACATTTAAGGAGGGGATTTTATAGTTATTACCCGGTTGTATCCTTAACTTGTATACACAGTCCCTTTTTTTTTTTTTCAGATCGTCATGGGATAGAATTTAAGGAAATATTTATAAATCCCCTTTAATATTGGGAACAGTCTCTGTCCACTTTCCACTCAATATTGTCTTGTCATACAGCAAAATAATATATGGCTACAGCGTAACAACTTAGCAATCTTTAAACTTTACAGGGGGGTGGGGGTCACGTCCCCTCTCACCTCTCTCAACTGCTCCCGACCTCTTAGCCGTCCTCCATTTACTGGAAAATTTTCCACCTCCCCAGACCTGGGTGTACCTCAAGATTTTCCACCCTCCGATCTGTCCTTGGGACGTCTGTACAGCGAGCGGCTTGTGGAGGCTGCTTCACCCGCCGCGTCTGTGTGCTGAATGACGGGCATACGAATCCTCTCGGCGAGCGGCTTGTGGAGGCTGCTTCACCCGCAGCGTCTGTGTGCTGAGTGTCGGGCGCACAAATCTTCCCGGCGTCCCGCCGCACCTCCCCCGGGTCTTCCTCCGTGTTCGGTGGTATACTGCAGCCGGCTCCTCCGGCGTCCTGTGCCGGTCACGGCGTATAGCCCAGTGGTGGGTGCGAGTGGGGTAGACAGTGGAGAGCGAGTCGGGGTATGACCAGCGGGGTTAGCAGGCGAGTAGGGAGGCTAAGGACACGCTATGATCAGCGTTCATGCTGGATGGGCGCTTCCCTGGGACTAGCAATCTCTCCCTCCAGCTGGCGCCATTGACAGGCCCCTCCCTCCCCCGCCTGGGATACCTGATTCTTCCTGACAGGGGGAGAGACAGCCGTACCCTCCCTCCTGGGACTCTGCTTCCCGCCGAAGACAACCTGTCATGTGCTCCCCACAGACTTATACCCCCTCCCAGAATGCTCTGCGGCAGAATCTGCCTTTCCAGGATGGATACAAGCCCTGGTGTGCTATTGGTCAGGTTTCCTCCACTGCCCAATGAAAGCCCTCATTGGGACACAGTGGGGAGACTCCCCAACTCAACAGGCACACCTGAACACATGCCAGCCTAGCTGAAAATTATGGCCATGCTGATAAGCAGACAAGGCCCACTATACTTTACCTAGCACCTACCTTGGAGGATGCTACACTTACAAAAAAATAAGAAATTTAAAAAAATAAATAAACCATTTGGGGCCAGCTTTACGATTTCCTTTAGGCTACTCAAAAGTTTCCAATATACTATATCCAAAAACATTTTAATACATATTTATTAAATCATGCAACAGGAATGCGCATGGAGCTGTAACCCACAGCAACCCATGAATGAACTTTCAACTCCCTCCTTCTCCTCCTCCTACCTATCCTATCTAACCTGTATAAAAAATAAATAGTATCACTCTGTGTATTTTAATATATTCCCTGTACTACTTTCAACCTATATTAATTTGAAAGTGCTGTTATAACCTCTTTGCTAACATTTGAAAATTTTTACAAGAAATAAGAAATACATTTATTTTACAGTTATGGTTTGCCAACTCTGTTATTTTTACACCTTTTACTTCACTGACTTGCAGAATATACTGTATTCTTTTCTTGTCCATATTTTATATTGCACTTAGTACATGTATCTTCAGAGTTCATGTAATATAACACTTTGTACAAAATTTCGTACCACAGCTCGGGTGAACCCTCTGGCTGTACAAAAAAACAATCATTGACATTTAACTATTCCATCATAACATCTTTTTTTTTTTTTTTTTTTTTTTTAAGAAACGGGATGTTCTGTAAATCTCAACTTGTATCTGACTGTAGTACTGTGTTTACACTGGCTACGGAAAATTCCCAAATTAGATTTTCTAACTCTAATCGGACATCTGATTACAAGAACATTGGCGAACATTAGAACTCATAAGAACTCCTCTCACCATGTGTTGTTGTTCTCCCCCATGACTAGATTCAGCCTAATGAGTCTCTTTTGCTAAAAGACTTTCCTAAATCCTTCTTTTTTGTTTTCATGCTGAGATAGTTTAACTTTCCACAATCCCTACAGCAAGTATGACTAGACACAATATGCAAGTGCATTTTTTGACAGAGGTGGTAAAAGATTTAGTTTTCCACTGTGGCCTATACTATGCCAGTGCCTGAACCCACAAACCATGGTTTAGGGTCAAATTCTTCATATGTCATGTGTTCTGTTCTCACTACACGTATGCCCCAGGCGTGTGCAGCTCAACATAAAGCTAAACCTTTAATCCTGCAATAACCAGTCCTTTTGTAACTTAAGGCTTTATTCCAGTGAAGAATGGTGGTCACATGACAGGTTACAAGTCAGAATAGATATGTAAATAGGATTGTGAATAGAGGTGAAACTGTGAATAAACAGATAAACATACAATCAATGTACAAACACAAACAATATATGCATTGAGTATATATGCAATAGTTCTGAGCATACCAGCGATGCTTCCGAGAGGGGTTCAGGAATCTTCCCACAGGAACCTCAGATGCTGTCTGGCTGTGTCCACAAGGTGTTCTAAAATGGAGATCTCCTCAGAGAGGGGTGGAACTACTATCCAGCAATAGAGAACAGGAAGTACCATAAAGTACTGTACAACAGTCTATGTCACAGTGGCATCTTGTGGCCAATATTGGTATTACAAGTTCCAATAGCATTAATTATTTCCTTATGCTGGAGGCATGACACTCCCCGCCTGGTATCATCAGATACCACTATTTATTCCTCAGATGATAGCAACAAGATCGGTTCAGAAACTGGTCTGAGGAACAACTTTGTCTCCTTGATTCTCTGGATCTTGACTTCCACTTTACATGGGAGTGATGATGTAATACAATCATGTAAGCGATGTGGTGGTGACCAGGAACTATTAGAGGGTTTCTCTCATCTGACTCTAGGTTGGCTTGCCTTAGACGACCACCTACCCTAAGTAGTCCATTTTGATCAAAGAATAGGTCAAGTTTTCTCAGGGCACTGTCTCTAGGGATAGGTTTTCCGTTCAAGATACAGTCAATCTCCTTAGCATAAGCTTCATGCTGTACAGTGCGGATGATAAGATCCTGAGACTGCTGTAGCTCTAATACTGAACTGATCCTTTGACAATGGTGCCATCCCTTGCTGTCACAGCTGTTTGAGTCACCTTTAAAGGAGCGAGCTATGTGAATAGGACAAGAAATAGCTCGAACAAGTGTCTTCCATTTTGAGAATCTGGTAAATCTGTCAGATTTAAGCTGACAACCTGAAGTTGCAGTATGAAATGTTGAGATCTCAGGACGGATGTCAGTATCTGAGTCTGGATCTATTAGTTCAATAGTGTCACTTTTAGGAAAGGTTTGTTCTGCATCATACAAGAATGCAGGTCCAGTAAACCATATTGCGTCTTTAAGGTTACATGCAGCAACAGCTCTTGTAGCGTGGTCTGCAGGGTTATAGTCAGTAGGTACATAGTGCCATTGTGTTGAACTGGTGGATCTCCTAATCCTCAACACTCTGTTGTTGACATAAACATAAAAACGTCTGGTCTCATTGTAGATGTAGCCTAGAACTACCTTCTGTCTGTGTAGAGCTGAACATCTTTAAGGTCAATGTCCATCTCTGAGGTTATTAGTTCTGCAAGTTCAACAGCTAGTACTGCAGCACAAAGTTCTAGCCTAGGTATAGTGTGCTCGGGGTGTGGAGCAAGCTTTGCTTTGCCCATGATGAATCCTACGTGGCATCATGCTGTAGTGTCAACAGTCTTTAAGTAGGCCACAGCAGCTATTGCCTTGACAGAAGCATCACAGAATATGCAAAGGTTTTGACTCTGTATCTCTGTAGAAGGTACAGGAGCATATGGGCGTGAAACATGGAGATCAGATAAGACTGATAGAGAGTCCCTCCACTCTACCCAAGAGTTCCTCTTATCAAGGGGTAGTGGGGCATCCCAATCGGATGTTTCACAAATCAAGTCTCTAAGTAAGTCTTTGCCTTGAATTGTGACAGGTGCCGCAAATGCTAATGTATCGTACAGGCTATTGATTGTAGACAAGACACCTCTGCGAGTGAAGGGTCTTTCTTCTCCATTTACTTGGAAGGTAAAGGAATCGGACTTCAAGTCCCAAAGTAGACCTAGACTGCGCAGTACAGGTAAAGAGTCTGTACCCAGATCGAAGTCCTTTAGATCCATGGAATGGTCTTGAGCGGGGAAAGCTTCCATTACCTCTTTGCTGTTAGAAGCAATCTTGTGAAGCCTGAGATTGGAACAAGCGAGCATTTCCTGTGCTCTTTTAAGAAGACAGATTGCAGACTCACTGGAAGGTAAGGATTTTAAACAGTCATCCACATAAAAGTCTTTCTCTATGAATTGTCTTGCATCTGAGCCAAACTCAAGTTTACCTTCTTGGGCGGAATGTCTGAGTCTGTAGATAGCGACTGCAGGTAAAGGGCTATTGCCAAGATGTGTACCCTCATGCGATACTCTGAGATATCTTTTGAAGGATCATTGTCTTGGAACCAAAGGAACCTTAGGAAGTTCCTGTCTTCCTCTCTGACCAAGAAACAATGGAACATCTGCTGGATGTCAGCTATGAAGGCAATAGAATCTTTGTGGAAGCATAAGAGCACTCCCAGGAGTTTGTTGTTGAGGTCTGGGCCTGTCAAGAGGACATTGTTTAAGGAGATACCCTTGTATTTGGCACTAGAGTCAAACACTACTCTAATTTGACCTGGCTTTTTGGGATGGTACACTCCGAATATAGGGAGATACCAACACTCTTCAGAGTCTTTAGGGGTGGGAGCCACCTCAGCATGACCGTTCTCAAAGATCTTACCCATGAAAGAAAAGAAATGTTCCCTCATCTCTGGCTTTCTTTGTAAATTACGTTTAAGGGAAGCAAAACGTTGTAACGCTTGTTCCTTGTTATTGGGTAAGCGTTGTCTCTGTGGTCTGAAGGGAAGAGGTGCAACCCAGCTGTTTGTGCTGTCTTTGACTAGACCTTGCTCCATTATTTCTAAGAAGA
The DNA here is from genome assembly GCF_965119305.1 of Pelophylax lessonae. NCBI lineage: Eukaryota > Metazoa > Chordata > Amphibia > Anura > Ranidae > Pelophylax > Pelophylax lessonae. Next base: position 122,503,059 of record NC_138774.1, on the reverse strand, counting down.
GTTTGTCTTCGATAGACATTGCCACACGATTGTCATCTTTAGTTCTCTCAAAGACTGTGCACCCTAAATGGTCTTGGCCACTGTCACAGGCAAAGTTGTCAATAGTGAGGCTTGTGAAGGGACAAGATGAGTGGGTGGCGTAGGCTGATTCCTTAACAAGGAAATGGTTGTGGCATGGCTGGAAAAGAGAGGGACGTCCATTCTCTAGGGTATTTGTGAGCATGCTGCTAACGGAGTTAGGTTTGTGCACGCTTCCTAGACAGACATCTCCTATGATGACCCATCCAAGGTCTAACTTCTGAGCATAAGGAGCGTTATTGGGACCATTAATCTGAGCTCTTGATTTGTGGGCTTGTAAGATATCTCTCCCGAGGAGTAGGATGATCTGAGCCTGAGGATCAAGTTCTGGTATCAGATGTGCTATGCGTTTCAAGTGTGGGTGATGAGCAGCTACATCTGGTGTAGGAATTTCAGATCTGTGATCAGGGATCTGATTGCATTCGATAAGAGTTGGCAAAGACAAGTGAGATCGCCCGTCGATGGACTCGATTTGGTAGCCAGATGCTCTCCTACCGGCCGTCTCCACTATTCCTGCACAAGTTTTTAAGGAGTAGGGAATGCTGGGGCCTTTAATGCCGAACATGTCAAAGAAAGTTGAGCTGGCTAATGACTTGTTGCTTTGGTCATCCAGGATTACATAAAGCTTAATAGCTTTTTCTTTTTGGCCTGCTGGGTAGACTCTAACTAGGCAGATTTTGGAGCAGGACCTACCACCTATGGCTCCTTTGCATATCTCTGTACATTGTGAAGTGACCTCTGGTGTAGTTGTGGTGGTGTGCTCCTCCTCCCCGCTGTGCTCACTAGTGCTGAGGGTGTGTTGTAGAGTCCATGGAGCTGGCCCAGGATGTAACCCTGTGTTGTGATCTGAGCTGTCACATTCTGTGCATTTCAAACTGACCTTACAGTCCTTGGCAAGATGAGATGTTGAAGAGCAGCACCTGTAGCAGATGTGGTTCTCCTTGAGGAAGGCTTTGCGGTCCTGCAGGGTTTTCTCTCTGAAGGCTCTGCATTTTAGGAGAGGATGTGGCTTCCGATGCAAGGGACACTGCTTACCAGGATCGTTGACCTTTGTCTCTGAGTTAGAGAAGTTGGCAGACCTGTGAAAGGAACCTGGAGGAGACACGTTAGTTTTGTGTACTGCTACTGGAGGTTTGCGAGGGTTAAGTCCCACAGGAGCAGCACACAACAGCGTAAAATCAAAACTTGGATCATTTCTTGTTTTAGCTTGCTGGCACACAAACTCCACAAAAACAGAAAAGGGAGGGAATGGAACATCATGTTGTCTTTTATATCGGGATCCGTGTGTAATCCACTGCTCTTGCAAGTTATAGGGTAACTTTTGCACAATGGGGTTGACACCTCTGGCTGTGTCAAGGAATGCAAGTCCTTGTAAGTCTCCCTCGGATTTAGCTACTTGAAGTTCCATTAGCAAGTCACTTAACTCTCTAAGTTTATGGTAGGCTTTGCTAGGTATTCTGGGAAAGTTATCAAGTCTTTTGAATAATGCATTTTCTACTGCTTCTGCTGAACCACTCATCAAGTCTATCCCAGATTGTTCTAAGACCAGTGTCTGGGTAGTTTATATTTATTGTCCTGATTCGCCTGGCGTGCTTGGCAGACTCATTTCCAAGCCATTTGATCAGGAGATCTATCTCTTCGCTGCAAGATAGCCCTAAGTCTCTGATGGTGTTTTGGAAGGATGACCGCCAGGCTCAGTTTTCAGGGCGGTCATTAAACTTTTCAAGTCCTTTGGTGACTAACTCGTGTCGTGCAAAGAACCTTAAAAGTCTATTGTGGCTTGGTTAGCCTGTTGTGTGTTGTCATGGTAAGATGGCTGTGTGTAGTCATACCTTTTGCTGGCACCGAGCTGTCCTCTGATGTACCGTTCTGGCTTGGGCGTTGGTTCTGGAGGTTGATTAAAAGGTGATTCTATTATCTCACTTATGGGGAGTCTGTCGTAGGAGACGTCGCTTTGTACGGATTTCTCCCGTTTGCAGGCTTGAGGCTTGTCGATGACTTGCGGCGGTACCGTGGAGTGTATTTGGCTTGTCTCCTTGACGTCGTCTTTGACACTGCTTGTCTTAAAAGGTTGATTGATGTAATCTGAAGTTTGTTGTAGAGAATTTGGAGTTTCAGCTGCTGGATCGAGAATGTTGCTGCATCTACTGAGTTCACTTCTCGGGTATACAGCTAATTCTAAGGCGTCTGCTTCAGCTATGGCTGCTGCTACTTCCTTCTCTACAGTCAATTTCTCTAGGGCTACTTCTAGGAGGGCCTCCTCTGCCTCTTTCTGTGTTTTTAGGAGGGCTTCCTCTGTCTCTTTTTTTTATCCTCACTTTCTCCTGTTTAATCTGCATTTCTTGCTCAGCAAAGGCTGCTCGGGCCTTGGCGGCTTCAGCTTTCGCACGTGCTATGGCGAGTGCACTGCTTGAGGAGGAAGATCTAGAGGAGCCGGAAACTCGGGACCTTGTCTTGAGTGAGGATGTCTGGCTATGTGACATGATGCTTGCAGGAATGCTTGACTGTGTAGAGACTGCTGTATTGCATATGCAGATGACTGCGCTGGCAGAGTAGCAGGCCTCTGTATAGTCTCTGTCCTAAATCCCACTTGCTGGATAGCCGCTGTTTCACTGTTCTGTTCTCACTACACGTATGCCCCAGGCGTGTGCAGCTCAACATACAGCTAAACCTTTAATCCTACAATAACCAGTCCTTTTGTAACTTAAGGCTTTATTCTAGTGAAGAATGGTGGTCACATGACAGGTTACAAGTCAGAATGGATATGTAAATAGGATTGTGAATAGAGGTGAAACTGTGAATAAACAGATAAACAAACATACAATCAATGTACAAACACAAACAATATATGCATTGAGTATATATGCAACAGTTCTGAGCATACCAGCGATGCTTCCGAGAGGGGTTCAGGAATCTTTCCACAGGAACCTCAGATGCTGTCTGGCTGTGTCCACAAGGTGTTCTAAAATGGAAATCTCTTCAGAGAGGGGTGGAACTACTATCCAGCAATAGAGAACAGGAAGTACCATAAAGTACTGTACAACAGTCTATGTCACAGTGGCATCTTGTGGCCAATATTGGTATTACAAGTTCCAATAGCATTAATTATTTCCTTATGCTGGAGGCATGACATCATGTGTGTGTACTTCACAGAGATTTACAGGGGCACGCTGTTGGGAAACACTTTATCTTAAGGGGCACTCTGATGGGCACATTTTATGTTGTTCCTAGGATAATGGACTAAATGTAAACCTCAGTTTTCTAAATCACTATCCCAACGGTTTTATGACCAACTTCACCTCTGTGACTCTTCCCACATCCCTAGTCCAAAGCCCTTTACAAATAAAGAAAGTACCATGGATAATACTTAATTCTTTTTCTTGCAAGGCTACAATCGGCTCAAGTAAAAAAGTAAATTTTTCAGAGTACGACTAAGGCACAATTAACACTTCTGAAGTTTCTATAACATAGTAAATCTTCACTCTTTCAATTTTAGAATGCAGTGCCCTTAGTGCAAGCAAATAAATAGGTTCCATAGGAATTAATTTCATTTGGATGTAATCTTTGCTGAGATTCCTCAATGTGAAAATTACTGCCTCTACCATTTATCTTTTGTTTTGTGTACAGTCAGGAAATTTGAACGATTAATTAAGACAGCAATATTGATTTATTTAAATGATCAATATATGATGGTGCCTTCAATATAAAATAAATGTATTAAATACAATTAATGGTACACTGACCCAATAAGTTATTCCCTGATTTCATGCTCTATGCAAATATGTTTAGACAAAATAAAATTTTGTGAAAGTATGGACTACGAAAATAGAAAAATAAATTAAGATTTATTTAACAAATAAGTCAATCATGATCAAGTTTAGCAGCATGATTATTAGTAGGACATAGACATAAAAAAATTTAATTTCACAACTAAAACCATGATTTATACGGCTAAAATTGTATGCATAATAATATCCAAATTAGCATAATATACTGTCCACTCATAGGTATCACATCCAAGGTATAAAGTACTAATAATCTAACTAATAATCTAACTGACCTAGCAGACAACTAGGTCCACAGTTATCAGATCATTCCCTTTGCTTCCAATGCAGCAGAATAAAAGGGTCACGTATATCTACAGGCTGTGATAATACAGCTTGGATGTCATTACTTATTCCCTAGGGGATTTGGATACCATAAGTGGCAGGTATTCCAAACCACCACCGGGATAGATAGCAGAAGAGGAGAGGTACAGATACTAGCCGCCATGAAAGAGGAATTCGGAAGGAGGCTGCGAGAGATGCGGATACAGCACAGGGGACTAGTGTCAGAGCTGCTGGGATGGTATGACTCTGTCCCCCGGCAACTCTGGAAGGAAGCGCTAGCCCATTCTCCCCTCCATCCAGGAAAGGTACTGGTTTACAGTACGAAGTGCGAATGCTGTTATTATGGAAACAACAGCTCAAGGAGTGTACAGCAGAGTTAAGCAAGCTGGTCCAGGCAGAAATGCGGCAGAACGAGAGCTACAGAGCCCTCTGCTGGTATGTAGCCCAAGTGTGCCCCTGGACAGCAGGCAACGGCCCAATGAAAGGCTTTGGCTAAGGCGGCCAGGGGGTATTGGGCTGCTGTACTGGAGGCAGTCCAGGGACCCTGACCTTGGGAGCGATCTAGAGTGATGTTTCGAGGAAATTATGGAGTACAGAGACCAAAGGCTGAATGTCTCGGAAGTGCTCTGGGCACAGAAAGATTTGGAGTTTCTAACCATTCAGGAATAGGAGCTGGAGATCGCCTACCGACGGCTGTTAGACTCTGCTCAGCAGCAGGGCATGGTTCCCTTTGCCTGGGACTTTCAGGAATTACCAGCTGACAGTTCTGAAATCCTGGCTGAAGCATCAGCAATGGGGCGGAGTAAAAATATGATTTGCCCACCTCCAGCTATGTGCTGACTCACCTTGACGAACCTGTTTCTGCACAGGACTAGCTTGGATTGAGGAATACGTCTGTCCAACAGCCGGATGAGGGTAGGGGAGATGGAGCAGCTCAGTTGTAGTTCAAGGACTCGGGAGAAGAGGAAGCCATCCTCCCCAACCACAGATCCCAGATTTAATTAACTTTTTATTTGAGGATGTAACATTTACTGAATTTTCAAATGAAATTGTGGCATGGGGCCAGAACATTGCCAACCTCTGCCTGGCACATTCAGTAGCTCTAGGATTCCAGGGAGAAGAGATGATGAACCGCTATTCCCCACCACCAGCTCCAGAGACTGGGGATTTAATTGACTTTTCTGCTGAGAATGAACAACTTGGTGAGCCTTCAGCAGAAGAGCTGGCATCAGGGCCCAAACATCACTGAGCTCTGCCCAGCACCAGCAGCAGCTTCAGCCTTGGAGAAGAGACAGCCGACCTTTCTCCTACACCACTGACAGGGACATGGGATTTCCTGCCAGCAGCATCTGTGGAGTTACAATAAACTTCTCCAGCTTAGCAGCTTCCAGCAAGCAGAACTTCCCTCTCTCAATCAACATTAACTATTTGTAATCCTTATGCTGCTAGCAATAATAAATAAATAGGAAAGCATATCACATTACTTGTTTTAAACTTTTTTTTTTTTTACATTTTTAAGGTTACTTCCTGGTTTCTATGCCTAGGCAAATGATGTCACACATCCCAGCTGTCTTCTGGAGGGGAGAGAGGGTTCTAAGCTCAGCCTATCCCTGAGCTAAGGGTAATTGGATTCCAGGACGTAAATGGTACATGAATCATCTGCCATCACTCAAGAGGGCCACTGCCAGTAATGCCAGGGGGTGTTTTTCAAAATGATTTCTCAGCAAAATGAAGCATGGAGACATGGAAGGATGGGGGAGTTTGCTTTAAATATTAAAAATTACTTAAATAGCATTTTTGGTTTGTGATGCTCAGATGCAGTGAAGTTCCACTTTAAGCACTGGCAACCGGACAGAGGCTCCAAGACCTTTACCCTACACCCGTGGCAGTTCTAGAGTCTGCGGGTGAGAAGGTGGCCGTTCTTCCCCAGCAGCAGATAAGGTTTCAGAGAGAGAAGGGAAAGGGGGTGGTCATCCACCCTCCCCAATGGCAGTGTAGGGACTCAGGAGCGAAGTAAGTCATCCTCACTCCACAGCGGGAGTCTGTGAGTCTGTGAGTCTGGGAAATGGAGCAACCAGCTCACCTCCCCAGCGGCAGATATACAGTCTGGGAGTGGAGGAGACTGTCCTTTCTACATGACAGTCAGCCAGGGCAGAGGAGGCTGTCTTCCCTCCCCAGCAGTGATCCGTGCACCTGGGAGACAATGCTAGAGAGTCATCATCCCAGCAGCCAGAGTACGTGAGATGGAGCTGGCTCATCTCCCCAATGGCAAATACACAGTTTGGGAGAGAAGGTGGTCATCTTTTCTCCCCAGCAGCAGATCCACAGCTCGGGAGTGGAGTAAGCCAGCCTCACTCCCTGGCAGTTGGCCAGAGCGGATGGTGTGGGGTACCCAGTGGAGGCGCTTGAGTAGGGGCAGAGTACTATCGGCCTCTGCCCAGCACCAGTAGTGATTTCAGAGTGCTGGGGAGCTGGGGCAGGTGGCCCCTCTCCCCAGCAACAGGCTGGTGTAGTGGAACTCCTACTCCCAGCTGAAGTGCTACAGGGTAGAGCCAGTGGTGGGATTCAAAAATTTTAGTAACCAGTTCCGACTTTCCCAGCAGAATGACCAGCGTGCCCCCTTTCAATGCACAGTGACCAGCGTGCCCCCTTTCAATGCACAGTGACCAGTGTACATGCCCCCTTTAATGCACAGTGACCAGCGTGCCCCCCTTTCAATGCACAGTGACCAGCGTGCCCCCCTTTCAATGCAGAGAGACCAGCGTGCCCCCTTTCAATGCACAGTGACCAGCGTGCCCCCCTTTCAATGCAGAGAGACCATCGTGCCCCCTTTCAATGCACAGTGACCAGCGTGCCCCCCTTTCAATGCACAGTGACCAGCATGCCCCCTTTCAATGCACAGTGACCAGCGCTTCGTGCCCCCCTTTCAATGCACAGTGACCAGCGCTGCGTGCCCCCCTTTCAATGCACAGTGACCAGCGTGCCCCCCTTTCAATGCACAGTGACCAGCGTGCCCCCCTTTCAATGCACAGTGACCACAGCATTGCCCCCAATGATTGCAGAGTGCCAGCCACAGCATTGCCCCCAATGATTGCAGAGTGCCAGCCACAGCATTGCCCCCAATGATTGCAGAGTGCCAGCCACAGCATTGCCCCCAATGATTGCAGAGTGCCAGCCACAGCATTGCCCCCAATGATTGCAGAGTGCCAGCCACAGCATTGCCCCTAATGATTGCAGAGTGCCAGCCACAGCATTGCCCCTAATGATTGCAGAGTGCCAGCCACAGCATTGCCCCTAATGATTGCAGAGTGCCAGCCACAGCATTGCCCCCAATTGCAGAGTGCCAGCCACAACATTGCCCCCAATTGCAGAGTGCCAGCGATCCCCCCCCCCGCGAGACCCATGCACTTACCTCACGGAAGGTCTCGCAGTCGGCTCCCCGCGTCTCCGAGTCCTCCAGCGGAGCCTCCTTCTCGTCCAACGGCACGGTGTTTGCCTTTCGGCCAATCAGGAAGCGGGAGGACCCGCTCCCTGATTGGCCAGGAGGAGGATCATGTGACAATAGCGAATTCTCATTCGCTATTGTCACAGAATGGGCGGGCCGTGGCGCCACGTCTGCCCGAGCGCGGGACATTCAATTGTCCTGCGCGTCTGAGGGATTCAGCCGGTTCTGCGAACTTGCAGAAAGTTAGCAACCGGTTCTATGGAACCGGTGCGAACCGGCTGAATCCCACCACTGGGTAGAGCTCTGCTGGCCTCTGTCTGGCACCTGCGGTGTCTCCATGGCTCCAGGGAGCCGAGGCAGTAAGCCCCTCTCCCTAGCAGTATACCAGGCCCTGAAGTGGTGGAGATCACCCAGCCGGGGCGATGGCAGTGGGACAGAGAGTCAGGGACCTCCGTTCCACACCTGCTGATGATGGCCTTTCACTGTAGCCCAGAATGGAAATCATATGAACCAGGTGTGTGGGTTCACTGTGCCTGACTAATGCATGTCCAGACCAAGTGGAGGTCTGGGACCTTGTTGGTCTACTTTTGATGGGGGAGAGATGTGACAGACCCAGCCAGGACAGAGGCTTTTGGAGAGGACTAGGGGCAAGCCTCCTACCCACTGATTGTGACCAATGGAGAGAGCAGATCATTCTATAATGATGGACAACAAAGTAATAGACGCTCAAAGCGAGGCTTGGATTACTTCTCTGAATAAGGACAATAAAACTTCCCTTCTGGAGTGGATAAAAAGGTGTAATATTAATCCTGTACAGGTTAATGGTCAGAGGGAATATAGTGGCCCTCCAGCAGACTGGATTGGAGAGGCTACTTCACTTGGGACAGAAATATTTATCCACAATATCCCTTAAGAAATCTATACCTTATACATCTATATATGTACACAATAATTCCAGTGGCCTGACTATGTCTGCTGCCATGCTTGCCCCGTGGTTTATGCCTTTTCAAATTTTCTTTATTAGAAAGAGAACATCCAAGCATACCATATACCAACAACAGGTACAATCAAATTTCAGGTGTGGTGAGCAGATAACAAATTATAAACAATACAGGCAGCATTCCAAAAATTTTTTTAACGTAGCACTAAGTCGTCCATAGAGCACATCAGAAACAGAATGTAAACCCTCCGTGAAGCCCACGGTCTAAACTTCTAGAACCGAATAGTGAACAGAGAAAATCTCAGGACACCTTCAGGTAGACCCCCCCCACCGGCATCCATCTCATGGCCGGCTACCGGGGAAGGGAGGCCCCCCCTAAGCGCCCCAGAATGCCGCGGCAAACACCCGAGGGTCCACTGGCATTACTTCCCCTAAAGGGGCGTCGCACTGCGTTACTCCAGGAAACCGACTGAACGACCTTACAGGGAGCCCATAGTAGAATAGCTAATGCCCAGTAACGGTACAGAGGATGAAAACACCTATAGACGGTATGTCTATAGCCTAGATAGAGAAGAAGGAGCTATGGAAAGTAGACAAAGAAAGAAAGAGGGGGAGGAAGGGGACCAGGGTGAGAGAGGAAGGGGTCAGGGAAGAACCAAAGAGGGGGGTGGGGGGCGGCCGGCCGGCCCCCGCCCATCAACCATCAGCAGGAAATCAACTCCGTGTATTCTGAAGTATATTTAAATTCATGCCAGTAGAACCAGCGTTTCAGGAACTTGTCTCGTGAACCGTGCTCAGTGGCTACTAGATCTTCCATTTCATTGAGGCAAGAAACCTTGCGGAGCCACATAGCTACCGTAGGAGGCTGCGTCTGCTTCCAGAGCGGAGGGATGCAGCTTTTAGCTGCCGTGAACAGAAGTGGTAGAATTGATTTCCGATAGGACGCTCTCGGATATTCATGGTGATGAAGGAGGAAGAGGGCTGGGTCCAAGGTGAGGGAATGGTCTGTAAATTTCCTAGTAATTCGTAAGACCTCCGACCAGAAAGATTGTAATCTGGAACATGACCAGAAAACGTGTAGGTAGGTGCCAACCTCCTCCCCACATCGCCAACAGACATCCGGGCAGGCCGGAAACATTCGATGAAGTCTAACTGGGGTATAGTGCCAGCGGGTTAAGCACTTGTAGCCCACCTCCTGATACCGCGAGCAGCGGGAGGTCTTGTAAGTGAAAAATAAAATTCTCTCAACCTGATGGTCCGTAAAAGATACATTCAGGTCTCTTTCCCATTTGGCAATAAATGGGGGACGGTAAGATTCGTCCGGTGAGGCCAGTGCCCGGTAGACCAGGGAGACCGTGTGGCGAAGAGGGGAGGTGTCAGAGCACAAATCTTCAAAGTATGTGAGGCGTCTCGAAAACAGAGACGCCGAAGGAAGAGCTTGTAGAAAATGAATAAGCTGGATCCGTTGCCAAAAGGACAGGGAGGCAAAGGGCGCCGTGGTATTCACGTGAGAGCGCGAGATCCAAGCCCCCTCCCTCACAAAGTGCCGGGCCTGGTAAATCCCAGCGGTCTTCAAAGACCTAAAACCGGGCTGATCTACCCCGGGCCCGAAGGCCGGGTTATCAATCACTGGGAGGAGAGGCGAAGGAAAGGGCGCCAATTGGCCATTGTGGCACAGGCGTCTACCCACCGCCAGCGTGGATCCTATGGTCGGATGGGCATCCAATTCCCTGGGAACAGGGTCCGAGCTCCAGAGAGCGGATTCCAGGGGAGTCCATACGGACATACGTTCAAGTCGGACCCATTGCTTCATGGGACCATGGCGGTACCAGTCGACTATGCGAGAAAGATGACACGCCTCATAGTAGAGGACTGCGTCAGGCATCGCCATTCCCCCACTCAATTTAGGCAACCGGAGCACCCGCAGCGCCAAGCGGGGGGAGCCCCTACGCCACAGGAACTCCCGAAACACCCTGTTCACCCTTCTGAGGAAGGAGGACGGAACCTTAATGGGCAGTGCTTGAAGCACATACAAGAGGCGGGGCATGATGTTCATCTTAATGATATTGCAACGTCCAAACCAGGAAAAAGTCCCTTGGCGCCACCCCTCCAGATCCTGCTTTATACGAGTCAAAAGAGGTGGGAAATTACAGTCGAAGACTTTCTCCGGGCAACTCGGGAGAGATATCCCCAGGTACTTAATGTGAGACAGGCCCCATTTAAAGGGAAAGTCCGCTTTCAGTAGAGCCGACAGAGAAGTTGGCAGACCCACCGCTAGTGCCTCAGACTTCGATTGGTTGATTTTGTAAAACGACAATGACTCATAAACCCGAAATTCCCGCAAGAGATTCGGAAGGGAAGTGAGAGGTCGTGTCAGGAAGAAGAGAAGATCGTCCGCGTATGCCGCCACTTTAGGCGACTCACTTGCACTCACCGATAGTCCGGCCACATCCACATTCGCCCTCACAGTCCTCAAAAAAGGTTCCAGAGCGAGAACAAAAATCAACGGGGAAAGTGGGCACCCCTGACGAGTGCCATTTGCTATATCGAGGGAGTCCGAAAGAGACCCATTGACCTTCACCCTAGCCGAGGGCCTGGAATAGATGGCCTTGATCCAGGACAACTGGCGCCTCCCCAGGCCTACATGTGCCATGGTAGCCAGAAGAAAGTCCCAGTTCACCCGATCGAACGCCTTTTCGGCGTCCGTCGACAGGACCAGCATTGGGATTCGGCGGCTATTAGCATAATGGATGAGGTCAATAGCCTTGGCGGTATTATCCCTAGCCTCCCGGGCAGTAACAAAACCCACTTGATCATCGTGGATCAAGCTCGGGAGCAGGGGAGCCAGTCTGGAAGCTAGGATTTTGGTGAAGAGTTTCAGGTCGATATTTAGAAGGGAAATCGGCCTGTAGCTAGCACACAGCAGCGGGTCCTTGCCCTCCTTGGCTAAGACGGTGATATGAGCGCGCAAGGAATCCACTGGCAGGGTCGCCAACTCGCCAGCCGCATTGTATGCGGATAAAAAATGTGGCGAAAGGACCTCTGCAAAGCACTTGTAGTACGCAAGGGTGTACCCATCCGGACCAGGCGCTTTCCCGGGTTGCATGCCCCCCAGGGCTGCTGTGAGTTCACCCTAGCGTAGAGGTGCGTCCAACTCCTCCACATCCTCCGGAGAAAGGGTGGGGAGGCCGGAGGCCGAGAGATACGATCGAATCTCCCGGATCCTAGCGTCACGTGATGTCGGCGAGGGGTCAGAGGACAGATTGTACAAGGAGGAATAGTACAGGCGAAAAGCCTCAGCTATGGCCGTCGTTGACTGGACCGTACGGCCAGCAGAGGTAGAGATCTCTGGGATAAACGCCCTAGATCTCTGCTGTCGCAGCGCTCTGGCCAGTAATTTCCCACACTTGTCCCCGTGCTCATAAAAAGCTCGGCGACATTTAGCCAGGGTGGCCTTGGCCTGGAAGAGGACCAGATCACGGAGCTGATCGCGAAGAACAATGAGCTCCTGGAGGACAGTAATTGCTTGCGACCGTTTGTGAACCCTCTCTAGGTTGCCAATTTTCGCCAGGAGGGCAGACATCTGGGCACTCCTTTCCCTCTTTCTCCGCGACCCGAGCTTGATCAGGACCCCGCGCGTATAGCTCTTATGGGCCTCCCAGACCATCATGGGTGAGCTGTCAGTCGTGGCATTGGATGCGAAAAAGTTCCTCAATTCCATACCGAGTTCCCCCAGAATAGCAGGATCCTGGAGAAGGGTGTCATTAAGCCTCCACTGCCACTGTGACAGCTCAGGGGAACGCAGGTCTAAGTCGAGGAGAACGGGAGCGTGGTCCGAAATAGCAATAGAACCAATGGAGGTAGCGGAGACCCTGGACAGCAAGGACTGTGGCAACAGAAAAAAGTCAATACGCGAATATGAGTCGTGCGGGGGGGAGAAGAAAGTATAATCCCTATCCCGGGGATGAAGAACCCGCCACGGATCTATCAGGCGAAAAGCATGAATCAACTGCTTGAAGCGACGCAGAGCAGCATAGGACAGCTGGGAGGAACCCCTAGAGGTGTCCACCAGTGGTTCCAGAGCCAAATTAAAATCCCCACCCATAAGTATCTGTCCCGTAGCGAAGTCTGCCAGCTTAGAAAGTACTGAGTCCATATAGGAAATTTGGTTCGTATTGGGCAGGTAGAGATTCACCAAGGTAACAGGGATGGACCCCAACTGGCCCTTCACAAAAAGGGCCCTGCCAGACTCGTCATTCCACACATCCGAGAGCTTCCAAGGAGCATTACAATGAATCAAGATGCTAACCCCTTTCGTCTTGGAATCAGAGGAGCAGCCATGGTAGACCGTAGGAAAACGCCTGTTTCCCAATTTGGGGATCTTGCCCAACTTGAAATGCGTTTCCTGCAGAAAACCAACATGAGCACGGAGACGATGGAGTTCCGACAGAACAATGGAGCGCTTCTCAGGGGTATTGAGCCCCTTCGCATTTAAGGAGACCAAACGGATCGGGTCAGGGCGGGGGGCGGCCATATCTCCCCCAACCAACGGGTCCAGCCCACCGGTCAAAAACTAAAGACCCAGAGGAGGGGAGGAGGGAGAGGTAAGGAGAGGGGGGAGAGGGAGAGAAAAAAAAAAAGGGGAGGGGGGGGGGAGCAGTAGGGAGGTAGAGGGGAAGGAAAAGGTGAAGGGAAAAAAGGAGATAAAGAGAAAAGAAAAAGGGCGCAACACACGCGCCTAATTACAAAATACTAAGGTGCCGAAGCACAAGAGAGAAGTAAATCTCAAAGGACCCAAGAGCCCAGCCCACCACCCCCGCAAGCAGGGGACAATGGACGGGTACCCAGGGATCACCCTATGTGGGGAACGAGGAGAGCCACTAACCGAGAGAGGAAGGTGACCGCTCCCCGGCCCCCCAAACCGGCCCACAGATATCATAATAACATGCATTAACAACCAGCTATAAATACCAACAACCCAAGCGTAAAAAAAACACAAAAAATTAGTAACATAGTGCAACAGTCCGAGCCCCAGAACAGGAGAGGAAACCCTCCCCCCGCCCCCCGCAAAGAGCAAAATCATCCATTCCCTTGGTACGCAAGGCAGAAACTCCAGAGTCTGTGCTCGCCTTTCGCCCGGACGTCACCCTCTGGATCAGTGGCATCGGAGAGAAGGGGGGAGCACCCCACCAACCCTCACAGACAACACCACACCCTGGGGGGGGGGTAAAAGAAAGGGGGAGAAAAAGGGAAAACGAGGAATAGGGAGAGGGGAAGGGAAGGGAGGGGAGAGGGAGAGGGGGAGGTAGGGGGGAGGGAGGGGAGAGGGAGAGGGGGAGGGAGGGGAGAGGGGGAGGGGGGGAAGAAGGGGAGGGGGGGGAGGGGGGAGAAGAGGAAGGGGAGGGGAAAAGGGGGAAATGGAGGGGAAAGGGGGGGGAAAGGGGGGGGGAAGGGGAAGCGAGGGGGGGAAGGGAGGAGGGGGAAAAGGGGAGGGTGGGAGAGGAGGGGGAAGGGGAGGGCAAGGGGGAAATGGTGGGGGAGGGAAGGGGGGGCAAGAAGGAGAAGGGGGGACGGGGGGTAAGTTGGCGGCGCCATGCAGGAACTAAAGGGGAACCATAGACCCCCAGCTAAACATGCAGCACCATCCAGCATGGATAGGAGAGCAGCACCCCGTCTAATCCACCGCCCGTTACAGGCCTAGTCCGGCCATGGCACCGCCGGGAAGGAAACTAGGGGGAAACCCCACGAGCACACCCCGAGCCATCAATATACTGTATATGTTGAGCCACATGCAGTAATCACATTACAAATGGTACAATAGCATAAGACACAGGTAGAGGCATGCAAGCATCTCGCCATCCGGCAGGGGCAACATCTTCCATCACACAGCGCACTCCAGCAGGGCACCCGTGTAGCTAAATGCGACGGGAGCTCCCACTGCAGCACCCGGGGCGATGCGGGGGCCGTAGTTCCAGTCCTGAGAAGGGGGCCGCCAGGGTAGCGGAACAGGGCACCCGCCCAGCAAGGACAGGGGAGAAGAACACGGGATGAGTCCACAGGGCCCATGAGGGGGTTTAGTCAGAACCATTGCGGACATCGGGTAGGGCCAGGCAAGGGAAACAAAGCGGCTCAGTCAGAAGCGGGGGCAGAAGCGGGGGAACTGGAGGGGAGATCGTTGGGAGCAAGGGAGGGGGCCAGAAGGTTACTCACAGTTCCAAGGCAGTCCGGGTTTAGTCCTCCGGGGAGGCCACTGAAAAGTTGGAGGAGCTCAGCCCGGGGGGACGGCGCTTACGGCGCCGACCCGCGGAACCCGACCGCGACGGCCCACCACCAGGGGACCGAGCGTCACGCTCCGGGAGCCTCGCCAACCAGTCCGGGATCGCCATCGGAGTCAAATCTGCAAACCGGAATAGAGCCTGGAGATCAGAGTGCCTACGAAGGACAAATGTCGATCCATTTCTGCGGACTACCAGCTGAAGGGGGAAGCCCCATCTATAAGTAGCGTCTTGACCACGGAGACGTTCCAGGAGGGGCTTTAGCATAGCCCTACGTGTCAGGGTCCCCCGCGAGACATCCGGGAATGTATGGATCGTAGCCCCATCGAAGTCCAGAGGGCCCGCCGCCCAAGCAGCTCTCAGTACCTGCTCCTTGACCGCATAACGGTGAAGGCGGCAAATCACGTCTCTGGGCCTATCAGCATCCTGCGGCTTGGGGCCTAGGGCCCGATGAATCCGGTCAAACTCCAACACCACCGGGGGTTCCGACGGGAGTAGCCTGGTAAGTATGGCCCGGACCGTCTCAAGCAGGTCCTCGTGACTCGTAGCTTCAGGAAGTCCGCGGAGCCGCAGATTATTCCGACGGCTCCGATTTTCAATGTCCTCCATAGCAAGCTGGTGCTCCGCAAGAATGTCCGTGTGGGCCGCCTGGGTCCGCTCCAGTTGGGTTACCCGAGCCTGTAGATCACCAATAGCGGACTCCCCAGACGCCACCCGCTCCTTCACCTGGGTCACCTCTCCCGACAGAGCCTGGAAGTCCCTCCGGTGTTGTTCCGTGACCTGAGCCACCAGGGCCTCCATGTCCATTTTGGTGGGGAGGGATCGCAGCAATGTCCAAATGTCTCTGTCCTCCCCTGAGTCCCCGGTAAGAGAGGACTGGGACATCCGCGGAGGAGTCGGGGAGGCCATGGAATGCGAGGGAGCCGGGGATGAAGAGGCAGCGGCCGGATCGGAGTCCCCACGTGGACTCCGTTCGAGCGCCCGGAGTGCCGGAGCCGGTGATTCCTGAAAAAACGGACGGATCGGAGCCGAGGAAGTCACCCGGGGAGCAGGTTTGGCAGATTTAGTCTTCCTCCGTTTGTAAGAGCTCATGACAGCCGGTAAATGTGCATTTAAAGCCGATCAGGGAGGCCAGGGAGCGGGAGCACCATAAGGAAACGTCCTCACACCGCCATGACCTAGCCACGCCCCCTGGTTTATGCCTTTATGCTGCCGTAATGGCTGCCGACTAGCTTGGCCTGACCATTGGGGTAAGTGTTTCCCACGTCATCTTTCTGAACTAGGCTGTATACATGTTTATATTTTTCATGTTTCATTTTTCAATGTTTTATTCCCTCTGTTTCTCTCCTGAAGAAGTGGGTGACAGCAAAACATGTTGAGTTAGATGGACTACACATAGATATCTTCTCTGGAGTAGCTTCCCAGGTAGAAGTGACCCCAACATTGGGGGTGTAGTAACCGTTAAGAGGGAGAATATTTGTACGCTATGTGTTTACATGGTCTTGTTTGACAGCCAGCGTGAGAACATGCTGTCATATCTGCATTAAAAACAAAATAAAATGGCCCTGTATGATTAGCAGCTAGCACACAATGAATATACAACCTTTAATAGGCAATAAAACAAAAAATGGTGTGTAGCGCTTTGCGGTGATAAATGTACAAAGGTGTCTTAAGTATTGAACAAATATAGTGATAAAATATACTATAAGTCCGTGATGTGATTGAAAGAAATTTTCTGTGTATTCAAAGTAATTCCAATGCTGAGTGTACTGTGTTCAACTTCAAACAATTCACCAGAAATCATTTTCAGAATTCAATCAGAAATCAATCAGATTCAATGAAATTCAAATTCAAATGAATTCAATCAGAAATCATGCCGTGTTCTCCTCCTCACACACTGATCATGTGTGAGGAGGAGATTGTGGTAACAGCTAGTTACCGATTACAGTGCACCCCAAAACACACTGATTGCCCCCCCCCCAATAAAGAGGACCTGTCACTAGCCCATCAAAGTACCTGTCACTAGCCCATCAAAGTACCTGTCATCAGCCCATCAGAGTACCCAAGTACCTGTCACCAGCCCAACAGGTACTCTGATGACAGGTACTCGGGTACTCTGATGGGCTGGTGACAGGTATTTGGGTACTCTGATGACAGGTACTTGGGTACTCTGATGACAGGTACTCAGGTACTTTGAGTACCTGTCATCAGAGTACCCGAATAAGGTACTCTGATGACAGGTACTCGGGTACTCTGATGAGCTGGGGACAGGTACTTGGGTACTTTGATGGGCTGGTGACAGGTACTCGGGTACTCTGATGACAGGTACTCGGGTACTTTGATTACCTGTTATCAGAGTACCCGAGTACCTGTCATCAAAGTACCCGAGTAACTGTCTCCAGCCCAGACTGCCTGAGTACCTATCTGCACCCCATCAGATTACCGGAGTACCTGTCTATAGCCCATTAGAATACCCAAGTACCTCTCTGAAGCTCATCAGAGTACCCGAGTACCTTTCTGAAGCCGATCAGTGTACCTGAGTACCTGTCTGCAGCCCATCAGAGTACCTGAGTACCTATCTGCAGCCCATGCCTCCTAGATTATGTGTTGGGGTGTTTGCTTTCCAAAATGGGGTCATTTTGTGGGGGTTTCCATTGTCCTGGGGTTCCAGGGCCTTCAAAAGTGTGATTGGTTGTAATGAAATTATATGTGTAATTTATGCCCCTAGAACACCTGATGGTGCTCCTTGCATTATAGTAAAAAATGTGGCGCTAATCTTAAAACTGCTTGTACAGAATGTCCATAAAAATCCAGGAGGAAAACAGTTTCTAAGTGATCAGTATAATGAAAGTGAAGATCCTTATGCAGGAAGAAGTGAAGATCCTTTATCCAAGAGAGCCACCACCAAACACCAGTACACACTGTCTCTTACCGGAATTATATGACCCTCATAACAAAGGTCATATGCAGCATGTAACATAGGCAGATAAGGTCCTCCACTCCACTCTCCTGTATTAACGGCCGATCACCACTTCATCACAATAGGGATAAAGAAACAAAAGAAACGGAAAACTCCTCATAGTGTAACCTGCCTTAAAGTTTATTTGGCCCAAAAGCACTTCAAAACACTTACAAGATCACTAAAGATGATAAGGCGTTGTATGTTTTCCTCCTCTGATGGTCTAATGCTGCTGCATCCCACCGACAAGATGGCCACCGTGTCTCTTCCGCGTGTGGCGTGCGTCGCCGTGAGCTCCACCCGACATGTTTCGTCATAGGCTGATGTCGTCAAAGGTGTGTGGTCTCACGGCGGCGACGCTATATATATATATATATATATATATAGCGGCTGGAAATAGGCGGAAGCATTAGCTTAAACCGTTACCCGGAAGTCGCCAACTTGCGCTCCAGTGACCGGATATGGATACAAAGGATATAACTAACCTCTCTATAGTATAATCAATTTATTCTGCAGCAATAAAGTTGGGAATCAAATAGTGATCTCATATAATTAACAATATTACCATGATTCATAGGTGAAAAAACTTTAAATTAGACACCATATGTAAATACACCACACTGGGACAATGGCTCCATCTAGTGGCCGCAGCTCAAACCACAGGGGAGAAAACACACAACTCCTCATTAACAATAGAATGTATTACATAAAAACATAACAGTTAAAAGATAAAACCATGTAAAAATCCATAAAAAAGAGACTAACAAATATATGAATATCGGAGACCCAATATTATCCTAGGTGCTCCTTGCATGTTGGGCCTCTGTTGTGGTTATGCTGTGACATAGTCCCACATATGTGGTATCGCTATACTCAGGAGAAGTAGTAGAATGTATTTTGGGGTGTCATTTTTGCTTTGTACATGCTGTGTGTTAGAAATAACTTATAAATTGACAACTTTGTGTAAAAAAATAAAATGCGTTTTCATTTTCTTTCCACATTTTCCAAAAACTTGAGGAAAAAAATGACATGTTCAAAAGACTCATTATGCCTCATAGAATATACATTGGGGTGTTTGCTTTCCAAAATGGGGTCATTTTGTGGGTAATTTCATTGTCCTGGTGCTCCAGGGCCTTCAAAAGTGTGATAGGTCGTTAGGAAATTATATGTGTAATTTATGCTCCTAGAACACCTGACGGTGCTCCTTGAATGTTGGGCCTCTGTATGGGGCCAGGCTGTGTAAAAGTCTCACACATGTGGTATTGCCATTATTTTTACCAAAGATATGTAGAAGTATACATTTTGGCCCAAATTTATGAAAAAAAAATTACTTATTTGCAAAATTTTATAATGGAAACTAAAACAAAATGTGTTTTTTTCAAAATGCTCGCCCTTTTTTCACTTATATCGCAAAAAATAAAAAATCCAGTGGTGACTAAATACAACCAAAAGAAAGCTCTATTTATGTAAAAAAAATTATAAAAAAAATTTGATTGTGTACAGCGTTGTATGACTGAGTAATTATCATTTAAAGTGTGAGAGCGCCGAAAGCTGAAAATTGGTCTGGGCAGGGAGGGGGTGTAACTGTTCCTTATGGAAGTGGTTAAAGAATATCTACAACAACACCTTTCTTTTTTGTTTAGTTTGGAATACAACAGAAAATACTTAGGTGTCCTGTAAGATTTTTACTGCTGTCTGTGTCCCTGCT
Source organism: Pelophylax lessonae (assembly GCF_965119305.1). Lineage (NCBI taxonomy): Eukaryota > Metazoa > Chordata > Amphibia > Anura > Ranidae > Pelophylax > Pelophylax lessonae. Next base: position 122,483,545 of record NC_138774.1, on the reverse strand, counting down.
TGGGAGACATCTATTCCCATGACAAATGCTGAAAAGCATTTACTCCACTCTCTTCCCTTCTCCAGAACAGGAAGTGAAGCTAAATATCCCCAGGTGGACACAGACATAAAAAAATGGACAGAGGTTCCAATGCTTTCCTAACCTATTCAAAACAAAAAAGCTCTTACTGGAGATACATTTATGCTCCAAAAATTTGAAGGGTAATATTTTTAGGTGTCACACCGGATTCAACCTATACCCAAAACAGAATGTGCTAAAGACAGTAGTCTTGAAACAGTTTGGCAACACACGAGTCATATTTCCACAGCATAACTTTCTAAAGACCAGTCTCAACAGTTTGATCTTGAAAAAGAACTTACATTAATATCCAGTATCCAAGATTTGCTGTGCAGGCTTTGCAAACAGCAGTTCCTCTGTGTAAACCTACTCAGATTACAACACCTGACCTGTATTCTGCTACAGTCTATGTACACGCATCTTCTGTTTGTTTGCTTCTAACTCCAGCTCAAGGCTCAGCCCAATATCTCTGGGCTATTTGCTATCCAGGGATTTGCTGCCATCGATATTACAGGACACCTTCACATAAGCTAGCCTTGTTAAAGTAAGGTTTGGAAAGAGAATGAGGCATTCAGAGAATTACAGCTTTATCCTTGATTTAGCGCTGTGTGTCTTCCGGGAAAATTGTCTGGCAAAGACAAGGAACTGTGATTAGTGTTCTTAAAGAGTCAGTCCACCCAAAACTGATTATTTTTGTGTAGGCTCTGATGAAATGACTCACACATCTACTTTTTATAACCGTTGCTAACTCCAAAAGCTCACCACTGGAGTTCCTGACTCTTCTCGCCATGGAGTTTAATTCCTTCTGTTGCATTGTCTACAAACAAAAGAAAATACTAAGGCGTCTGAGGACTTCTCATTGTGGCTGTAGAAAGTAGGTTTTGCTGGGAACTCCAGGGCGGAGAAGATGTTAGTGAAGTACAAACATCAACCCAAAGTGTAATAACATATACTAAACAGATGAGCCAAATGCCCAAACACCCAAGCGCTCATGTAGCAGAGGAAAGAACACTTATCAAAAAATGACTGTAAATCAACCTCTAGCTGCTGCTATATAAAGTTGGTTATAAATCAGGAATGTTTGGCATCATACAATATAACACGAAAAACATTTAGCAGCGCTCAAACAATATGGCAAGGACCACACCGCGTGTCTTCCTATAGGGTTAACTAAAACAGTCCACTCCAGACTGAATCTAAATTTGATCCGTCTTTATAGTTCTTGTGCAGATGATATGAAATTTCGTCACCACACTTCGTGTGTCCACTCTCCAGTGAAAGTTGCACTCACCAGATCTCTTTATTGGAATCGCTCTTTATTAACCCTCCTCCTCAATATGGAATCAAAAAGGCTGACAATTTGATTGATACACGCTATGACACTCATTAATATTTACTTCTCCTCATAGGATCTCGCATTCATAAAGGAAAGGAAATAAGTCACATAGAGTAATATTGCTGCTCAATCCTGCACTCTCTCAATCACCTCTCCCAATTGAATTGCGAGCAGCGATGCCCAGGTCGAGGTTGACAGACAGCAGGGATGGGTGTCACGTAGTCACGCTCAGACGCTTCATCCTATGACTTTCTCACCCCCGCTCCATATTGAGGAGGAGGGTTAATATAGAGCGATTCCCAGCAAGAGATCTGTTGAGTGCAATTTTCATTGGGGAGTGGACACACGAGGTGTGGTGACAGAACTTCATATCATCTGCACAAGAACTATGAAGACTGATTGAATTTAGATTCTGGCTGGAGAGGACTGTTTTAGTTCACCCTATAGGAAGACACTTGGTGTGGTCCTTGTCATATTGTTTGAGGGCTGCTAAATGTTTTACCAGTTTTGGGTGTACTAACCAGGGCCACACACTAAAGAGTAGGTAGAAGAGGTGACCACCTTGGGTGTTTCAGCAGAAAGGGGGCGAAAAAAGAGCACGTAACCTATGCTGATGAAGTATTTTACAGTTTACTGGGGGGTGCTCTTTGGCCTTTTCACTTTGGGTGCTAAGGGACCTTGTTCCAGCACCTGTACTCATCCTTTATGCGGCTGAAGACTGTCAGCTATAATTCGTGTTATCATTATTATATTAGAACAGTGGCAGCCCGTCCATTGGGGGCGCAGGGGCGCCGTCCCCCCTATCTAGGCGTCCGGCCCTCTAATCTACATGCAGGGCGCCGGATGAATGGATTCCAATGGGTTTTTTTTTTTTTTTTGGAAGCACGTGATTAGAGCCAGAGGCTCTAATAGGCTTAAACAAAAGGGCGGGCTTGGGGCACAGAGCACCCCACCCAGTTGTGGGACAATAGCGAATTAATATTCGCTATTGTCACATGGATCCTCCTCCTGGCCAATCAGGAAGCAGGTCCTGAGACCCATTTCACGATTGGCTGAAAGGAGAAGCCATGCCTTTGGCCAAGGAGGAGGAGGAGGAGGGAGGAGATGCAGGAGACTGAGGAGAAGCGGCCGACCCTGCTGCCTCCCTGCCCTCCACATGTTCAGGGTGAGTGAGCCGGCGACTGGGGGGGGTATGGTGTGCGGGCTGGTGTAGTCCGGGGGGGTATGGTGTTGTCCCCCCCCGGCCCATGGAGTACCAGCCGCCACTGTATTAGAAAGACAGATCTAAAACCAGTATCAAAAAGTTTAGATTCACTTTCAATGGGAGTCTTTATTAATTCTAATTGCTGTAAGTGGTGGGCCCTTTTGGCTCAGTATTAGACCTATGGGAAAATACAAAATACCTTCCAGATCTATCCAAAAGCCACAGGTAAACTGCATATTTTTTTAAAATCTATTCTTATCAGTAGGGTTTTTAAGGGGAGACCTTAAAGAGGTTGTAAACTCAGTTCAATTTTTTTTTTTTTTTTTTACAAGCTGAAAGAGAAACACATAATGAGCTAGTATGCATCGCATACTAGCTCATTATGAAATACTTACCTTAGAATGAGCCCCCGCCGTGCCGTCCGCTCACCTCTATGACGGGCGACATGTCCAGTCGCCCGTCTTCCTGGATCGCGGCATCCGGCCATCTGATTGGCCGGAGCCACGGTGACATCACATCACGCACGCGGGAGCCGACAGTCACGGCATGGGTCTCTGAAGAAACGGCACCATCGGCCGTTCCTTCAGAGCGCATGCGCCAGTGACGTCACTGGCTGCATGTAAGGTAAATATCTCCTAAACGGTACATGTTTAGGAGATATTTACAGTACCTATAGGTAAGCCATATCATAGGCTTACCTATAGGTACAAGTGTCAGAGCAGGGTTTACTTACTTACTAGAAAGGAACTTAACTCTCCCCATTTACAATATTTTCTTTACCCTCTTACCTTGAACATCGTGTTTTCCTCAAAAGACATACTCGCCTGGCCAGTGAATCCAACATTTTCTGATGTAAGCTGCTGCTCAGTCTCAGCGCTCCAGGTCCCATGATGCCATCTTCCCATATGACCCCATAAGAAAGTTTCCATCACATATGCAGTGTGGTGCAAATTGCCCTGAAACCTCGTGGGATATGTAATGTTTGTATCCCAGGAAGCTTTGGACACAGAAGGGACATCATCCTTGGCTTGGGGAGAAAGTAGAATGTGTGGCGACTTGGACCCAGAGAAAGCACATTTAACCCCCCCCCCCCCCCCCCAAAGAAAACATTTTTTCAGTATCCCTTTATGTAAAATAGAGAGGGTGGAGGAGACAAATAAAGCACATTCATAAGAGAGGATGAAGGTCCTCTTTAAGCTCATCTCGAAAAGCAAATAAACGCATCTTAAAAACTATGTATAGCCATTTTTTAGTTCTCAATACAGTATGGAAAGGTTAAAGCCCTTGATGGTTTCCTCTTTGTATCCCTTTGAGGATTTCTCTTCACTTCCTGTCCTGAAGATGAACTGGGAAATCTTTGCAAAGTGAGGGTAATTCCCCTTTTACAGAGTTGCCATTGGAACTATATACCCATTGGAAGATTTACCTTCTCCTTCTGTTCTGGTGACAACTGTACAATTTTACATTTTCCCTCACTTTCTGTCTTGGAGACAACAATTACCAGGACAAAGAGAGTGTAAATCTACCAAGCCAAGACACAAGTACAAGGCACACAATAAGTTGACAGGGGTTCTAAACTGCTAATCTGTTCAAAGCTAAAACTCAGTTTTGGCTTTATGTGCAATGCCAAGCTGGTGTTCTCATTTCTGATGGCAAGTTGTAGTCAGTGAGAACACTAGATCCTGTTGTATAGCAAACAATGAAGTGATAACAGGACCAAACAGGCATTTTAACAGGAAAAAGATAAATAGAAGTGACCAGGTAACCCCAACTTTCCAGACTGCTTTACTAGAAGTCTGGGTTCATGTTGCAGGCAGCATTTTACTGTGTCTGACATACATTTGTAACACGTCAGCAAAATCTTATAGACTTTTATGGCACAGTCCATTTGGCAGTTCAGAGACAGTGTTTCACTTGGTTTGCATAATGCCCCGTACACACGTACCGATTGTCGGCCGTAAATATTCGGCCGACGACTGATCGGCCGATTGTAGGCTTGTTAGTATGATGCTTCCGACAGCCGACAGCGCACTTTCGGCCGAATAGAATCTGATGTGCATGCTTTAAAATTTTTGTTGGCCGTCACCAGAACGGCCGATTGTTCCTCAGTCAGTACAGAATTCGGCCGACAAACAGCAGATTAGCAAGACTGGGCATGCTCAGAAAAGAAAAAACACAGGGAAAGTTAACCATCACATGACATCACTTCTGCAGTCGGCTGTTGTTGGCTGACAAAATTAGTGTGCAGTCTTTTGCACTTTTCAGCCGACAGGACAGCACCGGACAAAAGACGGCCGATCGTTCGGCCGACATTCGGTACGTGTGTACGGGGCTTTACACTGTGTTTCTTTGGTTTGCATGGGTTTGGCATTGGAAAGCATACATTTTCACCTGAATAGCAAACGCAGCATTTGACAAGATCACTCATCATATAAATCAAGTAGTGCAGCGCTATGAACAACAAAATAAATTGTGCTTAAAAAAGGATAAAACAAATGCAATATGGTGACATAATATGCATCAGAAACGTGAGTCCATTCAGCACATGGAGATATAAAGAGTCCACTTAAAGAATGAATATCCCAAGATGTGGAAAACAGGATGGAAAACAGGCACCCGTGTAGATAGACAAGGTGGCAGCTTACCACAATGCGTGGGCCTCCAAATTAATGGAAAGGCCACTGAGAGCATAAGATGTTAGCTCTTATGGGCTGGACTCTCTCCTCTGCACGAACAGACCAGGTTTGCACTTCAATGATCCTCCGCCTATTCATAGGTCCAGGAATGACTCCGGAGTATATGGCAATATGTGGAGGAATGAAGATAACATAGTGTACTCCCGTATGGTAAAAAACACAGCTTTATTATAGATTCTACTTACAAGAGGATGGATATGTACAAGCGACTGAGTAAAAAGCGGCGTCCCGCTGTAGTAAGCATGCAGCCGGCGTCCTGGGGGCGTGACAAACGCGATGTCCGGAACCGGCTGCATGCTTACTACAGCGGGACGCCGCTTTTTACTCAGTCGCTTGTACATATCCATCCTCTTGTAAGTAGAATCTATAATAAAGCTGTGTTTTTTACCATACGGGAGTACACTATGTTATCTTCATTCCTCCACATATTGCCATATACTCCGGAGTCATTCCTGGACCTATGAATAGGCGGAGGATCATTGAAGTGCAAACCTGGTCTGTTCGTGCAGAGGAGAGAGTCCAGCCCATAAGAGCTAACATCTTATGCTCTCAGTGGCCTTTCCATTAATTTGGAGGCCCACGCATTGTGGTAAGCTGCCACCTTGTCTATCTACACGGGTGCCTGTTTTCCATCCTGTTTTCCACATCTTGGGATATTCATTCTTTAAGTGGACTCTTTATATCTCCATGTGCTGAATGGACTCACGTTTCTGATGCATATTATGTCACCATATTGCATTTGTTTTATCCTTTTTTAAGCACAATTTATTTTGTTGTTCATAGCGCTGCACTACTTGATTTATATACTGAATGGGACTGCTATGATTCCAGTGTTCTAGCTGCTATTTGCTTATGTCATTTACTTATGTCATTTCACTATAGTGAACTCATCTACCATTAAGCGCAGGATTCCCCCCCTTGATTTTAAGATCACTCATCAACATGAGCCCTTATTCTTCGCAGTGTGCATTATTCAAAGCAAATGACAGCTATTTCATTACACCATTATTCCTAAAACAGGTGGAACAGATTTACAAATCCTTTGGCAGGTAAAATAGCTCACAGAATTAAGAGAACAGTGGTGCTCTTGATTCTTAAAAAACAGCTTTTTAGGTAAAATATGGTACATAATTTAATCACCCAGTGCATGATTCTGCGCTCTTTTTTATTATTTTTTTATAAATTCAAAATTTAAATCATTAATCAAATTTTTTTACATAATTGAATCCCAGTGATTCATATTTTATTTATATATATATATATATATATATATATATATATATATATATATATATATATATACACACAAATGCTTTTTATTTTCTATTAATTACTCTCATCCATTTCATTACATAAATAGCACAATGCTGGGTTTTGTAGTAGTTCTTTTATGTAAAGTAATATATTCACCGTGTCAGGGTACCAGGAAACCATGCAGGTAAAATAAAGCAGTTTATTGGAGCAAACAACAATAAACGCACAGCAAGAGTGAGGAAGTGAGAGCAAGAGCCAGCGGAGGTCAAGTCCAGAAGCGGGTAGTCTGTCGATGCCGGGTTGTCTGCCGATGTGGGGTGGAGAGTCATCAGCCAAGCCAGGTCATACACAGAGGAACACAGAGAACAGAAGACTTCCAGCAGAGATGCACCTTGTAGCACAAATGCAAGGGCAAGGACTGCAACCCATCAGGTGATAGATAAAGTCAGGTGTGCATCATCATCACTGTGCAACACCCAGGCAGCAGGCAAGTGATGATGCAATCAGAGTTTATAAGAGGCAGCAGTCTGTTTACAAAATTTCTCGTCCGTTTTTTTTTTTTTTTTTTTTTTGGGACATTTGTTCCTAGACTTCCGGGTTGTCAGCAACTTCAGATCATGCGCGGTCTTTCATATCTGATTTTTCACGAACGTACTGCATACACATTAAATGAAAATTGGTTAACCGGGGACGGATGATAAAAATTTTGGTGTTTGTCCCTCCGTTTTTTTTCTTTGAAAATGTCGGCATTGGCTGCTGAAAGTTGTGTACACACTAGCCGAAAATCGTGCGATTTTACCTTGGACGGGAATTTTCGGCAGATTTTCTACTAGTGTGTACCCCACTTAAGCGATTCGGCAACAAGAATTTCAAGGGGGGTTATTTGATTATGCAACGCCATAACACCTAAAGTAGAAATAGAGTAGCATCATATCAATGAAATGGGTAAATCGCAAGTGCACTCAGTATTAAGGAAAAAGTGAGTGGCGGGTGCATGCCACAAGTTACAAGGTGAAAAATAGCAGACTCAAAAAGAATCCCATAAAACAGATGAAAGCTAAGAAGTGGTGAAATAATGACCATAGTATGCTCATGAATGTCCGTACAGAGATGGGGAGTATGTGTAGTAAAGCACCGCAGGTGGAGTCTGGCATCAAGGGGGGAAAGAGCGGAGGGATCTGGCGGAGTATACCAATAGAAGCTGTACCTGTATAAAGACTATGTAGCACAGTCCCCCAGGATGGCAGGGGACTGAACAGGTCGCATCTGCCGTTTAAAAGGACGCCTGCGCCGTGAGTTCATAGACTCGGGCATGCGTGTCAGCAGAGCCAATGGGGTCCCCCGTGTCTGGAGCACACGGCCCCGCCCACCAGGGATGGCAAGCTGCGTCGTGCGCTCCAGGCATGCCGGCTCACAAGGTTATCAGCTAGGGAGGTGTGTCCACAGGACAAGTGGATGTATCAACCAGCCGAAAGGGGGCGGAGAGAAGAATCCGTCCCCTTAGTGCGCCAGGGGGAAAAAAGGGGAACAATCTCCCACGAAAGGGTGTAGTATTATGCACAAGGTAGATGCCATGTTTACAATCAAGACATATATGGACAAAAAGATAGTCAGACCAGAAATGCATATCGTAGTTCAATTAAGGTCACAGAGTCCTGAATAGCATATTAGGAGCAGTATGGAAAAACAGGAACACATAGGGCCAAACCCCTTATTATACATTATACCTATTACAGTCTCAAAAGGATCAGAAAATCCTAAGTAACATGTGGGCAACAATATGGGACACCTGGGAACACATAAAGAATTGTGGCCCTTATTATGGAGTATTAAATCAATATTGCAAGGATGAGCAGGGATCATCAATTGGAAAAAATCAGCGTTGTAGAAAAAACAGGACAGTAGAGGGAAAAGCAGTGTAAATCTACCTTTCAAATAAACATTAGAGGCTTCGTGGAATATCTGTTATTCTTTTGATGGGAGCACTCTAGATTATAAGCATCAAAGTGTTGAGAATTAGCAGTGATTATTTAAATAATTCAACTGCATATAAACGAAACAAAATTGTAGACCCCTTCCTATGTCTTTCTATATGAGTAAGGGAATGATATCCGAGGTGTGACATAATCAATTGTATATACCGAAGTGTAGTAAAAATGGAAGGAGTCGGATTCAACTCCAACTTATACAAGAAAATTGGGATCGCTCCAAGGTGCGGTACCCTATTTAGTCCCATCCACCTGAGGGAAAACCTTCTAAAAAGGGTTTTAAGCTAAGGTTATCGTTTAAACCTGGGGGTAGGGTAGCCCCCAAAATGCCCCCATTTGGATTCCTTTTGAAGGAGTAATTTGTCCCAATCTCCACCTCTGCTGCTGGGTGCACTCTATCCAGAATAGTACATTTTATGTGTGGGAATATACCATCGTGTATGTGTCGGACATGTCTCCCAAGTGGGAGATCCAGGTCACACTTCCGCATGCTGGTAATGTGGCATTGGGCCCGTTTGATGAATTCCTGTTTAGTTTTTCCAACATAAAAGCACTCACAGGAGCAGAGGAGGAGATAAACAACTCCTGGGGTCCTGCAGTTGGCAAAGTGTAAGGGCTTGTATGGTTTCCCATTGGGTAAATTAAAGTTGTGATTAGTGTTCATATAGCGGCACAGATTGCAGCCTCCGCATCTGTATGTACCTGGTCTCCTGCAGGGATCACACCTAAATTCCCCTACGAATTCGCTGCTAACTAGGATGTCTTTGAGAGATCGTGCTTTGCGGTAAGTAATTTGTGGTTTATCCGTAATAAAGGGGTTTAGATTAGGATCAACTGTGAGAAGATGCCAGTATTTATTGATTATTTTGTATACTTGTTTGTGCTGTTTCCTGAATTTGGTAATGATGCGTGCTTGATTTTGTGAAGAGTCTTTCGTGACAGCATCTTTCTTCTTTTTGAATAAAAGTTCTTGTCTTGTGGGTGTGATAGCTTTGCTATCATGACCTTATGCCCAATACTTCTTTCTTATGATGCAAGTGGATACTTTGTTTCTAGTTACAGTACATTGCAATTTAGTGAAGTTGCAATTACTGACACACTCCTGTACCCTGCTTTCTTTTGCATATTGCTCTATGGATTTAAAGTTATACTAAACAAATGCTGTTTAAATTACATTATCCCTTCTCTTTCTGTGTATAATATAAAAAATAAAAAAAAATATGAAGTACTTTCTTTCCTATGAAATATACAGCTGTCACATGAACCAGCTATTTCTCAGCCTGTCTGCAGGAAAACATAAGCAGGAGGAGTTTCTAGTCCTCTGCTACTGGTACATGTTCAAAAATATAAAATAAAAAAAACAGCCTTTGGAATATAGAATAAAAATAAATAATTAATATCAATAACCTGTTTTAAATTGTCATACATATACATTTGAAAGCAAATCTTTATTTTTTTTTTGGTAATAATATGGTGTGGGCAGATTTCTGCCAATAACAGTCACGCAATGTCACACTCCTCCAGCCTGTGTATGTGCTTAAAATAACAGGGTGTGACTTTACATTTACATGGATTACTCAGATGTGATCAGGGAAGGAATGTTCAGCATAGAAACACACTGAAAACTGAGCATGTGCACCAGCTGCCCATGCTGCTCTGCAGAATCCTCAGCTGCCGTGGGGACATGGAGAGGAGGGAGGAACAGGGAACAGCAGGATGAACCAGTTTTTTATTTTTTTTGCAAAATACAGAAAACAAATTCCAAAATGACTGACTATGGTCAGCATGTAATACAGCATTAATTTAATTTTTTTTAAAAATGTGGGTTTAATGACACTTTAAGTGGTGTATCTAGCTCAACCATTTTTAGCCAGGGTTTCATAGAAATCTAGGGCTCCTCCAGAGGTTGCTAGCTGTTCCTTGAGCTGTGGTTGATTGACCTACCATTTGACGGTGCTTGTATAGTCCAGGCCTAACCTTAAATGGAAATACCAGCTGCATGACACCTATGATCCTTTTTAGCTGTTATTCTTTCTACTCACCCCCCGTTTTAGTATTAGCAGGAGTTTTGTTAGACCTGAATATTTTTTCATGAGCTCCTCAGGGATTAAAAGTTTAAGAAAGACTGATATTTGTCTGAAGTTCGGCTTAATAGATATAAAAGATACAAATTATTAACACTTTATATTTATTATTATTTTAATATTAAATATTAATAGGTAACATTAATAATACAGGCATTGTAAGTACCAAAATTTGATCTGATTTCAGCTATTTGCATGTACAGCAGAACACACACAGAGGGAGGGGAAGCAGCACAAGGAGCTAATTGGTTGTACTGCAAAGCTGATTGGAGGAGAAAGCACAGATGAGCTTATCAGTGTGCTGTTTCTTCTTTAGTCACAATGTAGCAATTGAGAGGAGACCGATGTTACTGCTGCAGAGTAAAATCAGGTCTCCTTTCCTGCCAGAAAGCACTGTGCTGTGGAAGCTGTATAAATTTTAGAACTGGATGGACAGAAATACAAATCCTTTTGCTGGTAAAAACAGCCCTTATATACAGTATGTATTTCATGAGTTTATTGAGTTACAAAATAACATAACAAAAGTAAAGTGGCACAGCTTCTTACAGAATGCATAAAAAAGATTTATAGACATATCACAAATTCCATGACAGTACATCACACATGGAAAAATATAGCAGTAGCGGAAAGTCCTTTATCTAGATTAATTTACCCAGAATAGAGCTAATAACATAATCCAAAAGAAATGTGAAAGGATAAAATATGTAAGGCAGAGTAGAGGGGGGCATAACAATTACCTTCTCCCTTAGGGTTCAAGAGAGAGGGGAGGGGGGGGCACAATTATAGTAAGCTCTGTTTAAAGAAAAACACATAGGGCATGAACAGCATCAGATCACAGCAGTTTAACACAGCTCTCAGCAGAGGTGGGGGACTTGAGTCACATGACTTGACTTGAGTCAGACTTAAGTCACCAGTTTGAGGACTTGAGACTTGCTTGACTAAAATTAATAAAAGACTCGACTTGACTTTGACTTGGTATTCATGACTTGAGACTTGACTTTGATTTGAGACATATGACTCGAAATTACTTTACTTTTTTAGGTTATTAAATATTTGCATTTTCTCAAGATGTGTTAAAGCAAAATGAATGTGCCTGTTATGTTTCTGACAGCACAGTCACTTAAAACATCTCAGTGTGTTCTGATTTTTAGGACACTGGCTGTTTAACAATGGAAATACTTAACATGTTTTTAGTGACTGTGGTGTTGAAACATGACCGGACGAAGGATTTTGAGCTGTTTGGGCATTCAAAGTGTTTCTTTATTATGCCAAGAAAAAAGCACTAGGCAGTTTTGTTAATGTTGAAAATGAAACAAAACCTTTCCTGACCATTGACTTTTAACTGATTTAAAGGTAAAAATTGGGGTAGATCAGTATTTTTACTTGATTTGTGACTTGACCAAAATAAATTACTTGACTTGCTTGACTTCTAGCAGGGACTCGACTTGACTTGCTTGCTTTTCGCCACAGTAACTTGGGACTTGCTTCAGACTTGAAGGTTAAGACTTGCTTGTGACTTGCACATGTGTGACTTACTCCCATGTCTGGTTCTAAGAGTTAAATCTCTTGCCTCTACCAAACATTTTAGGCTGAGTTCACACTGGCATTAAAAGCAGGCGTTTGAGAGACGTTAAATACTCCCCTCAAACGCATATGCACAAGATTCAATAGACAGCACATTGTGCTGTTTAGCTATCAAAACATGAAGCATTAGCATTGCTTTGCTCCAAAATAAAAGGCCTCATGTTGAGTCAGGAGGCGTTTGAAGCCTTTCAATGCCTCCCATTCAAGTCTATGCGCTTAGCAAACACTCTGGCAGGTGTTTGCAGCGTGGTTTTGGTGCAATTGCGGCACATTAAAATTAGTTTATTTCTATCACTTTCTATTGTGAAGCAGTTTTAACGCTCATCAAATGCGCCGAAACTGCGCATAGGGCGTTTATGGAGCATTTTTAATGCTTGTAAAACGCCCCATACTAAAGCTCATTGACGCCTTTCTGAGGCCCATACTAATGCCATACAAACACTATAGGAGCGTTTGTGAACCACTTCCCGCCCGCCCTATAGGGAATTGACAGTGGGAAGGTGGTTGCGTTATCCTGACAGGCCGTCGTATGACGGCAGCAGGATAATGCGCTCTGCGCGCCCCCTCTGAAACACCGCATCTCCTCATCAGTGCCTGTCAGTGCAGCCTCATCAGTGCTCATCAGTGTAGGAAAAAACGTATCTATTTACAAAATGTTATAACATAAACAAAAAAACTTTTTTTTTTTTCAAACTTTTCGGTCTTTTTTTATTTGTTTAGCAAAAAAGAAAAAAATCTTGCGGTGATCAAATACCACCAATAGAAAGCTCTATTTGTGGGGGAAAATGACATAAATTTCGTTTAGGTACAGTGTTGCATGACCGCGCAATTGTCATTCAAAATGCAACAGCGCTAAAAGCTATAAATTGGCCTGGGCGGGAAGGGGGAAAAGTGCCGGTATTGAAGTGGTTAAAGAGGTTGTAAACCCCAAAATTCTTTTTTTCTTTTTTTTTAACCTGAAAGAGAAACACATAATGAGCTAGTATGCATCGCATACTAGCTCATTATGAAATACTTACCTTACAACGAGCCCCCGCCGTGCCGCCCGCTTACCTCTATGACGGGCGACATGTTCAGTCGCCTGTCTTCCGGGATCGCAGCATCCGGCCATCTGATTGGCCGGAGCCGCGGTGACTTTACTCACGCGCACACACGCGGGAGTCGAAGGTCATGGCACGGGGCTCTGAAGGAACGGCACCAGCGGCCGTCCCTGCAGAGAGCATGCGCCAGTGATGTCACTGGCTGCATGTAAGGTAAATATCTCCTAAACGGTACATGTTTAGGGGATATTTACAGTACCTATAGGTAAGCCTTATCATAAGCTTACCTATAGGTAAAAGTTGCAGGGGAGGGTTTACTTCCTCTTTAACCCCTTCCGTACCGCGTCATGTAAAATGACGTCGGCACAAATCCTTTCTCGATCCGGGCGGTGAGGGCGATCGGGGGTGAGGCTTGTCCCTCGGACTGAGCCCAACCCCGATCAAGGTAAACAGCCAATGAAATTGGCTGTTTACCACGTGATCGGCTGTGTCAATCACAGCCGATCACATGAGCGGCTCCAGCGCGACCCGCTCGTTCCTTCCTTAATGCGCGCCCCCGGGGGCGCGCAGCGCGGCGATCGGGGACGAGGCTCGTCCCTCGGACAGAGCCCATCCCCGATCTAGGTAAAGAGCCAATGAAATTGGCTCTTTACCACGTGACCGGCTGTGTCCAATCACAGCCGGTCACAAATGTCATCAGAGAACACGGTAACTAGCTGTCACCGTGTTCTCCTCCTCACACACTGATCCTGTGTGAGGAAGAGATTGTGGTAACAGCTAGTTACCGATCATAGTGCACCCCAACCACACTGATTGCCCCCCCCCAATAAAGAGCACCTGTCACTAGCCCATCAAAGTACCCGAGTACCTGTCACCAGCCCATCAGGTACTCTGATGACAGGTACTCGGGTACTCTGATGGGCTGATGACAGGTATTCGGGTACTCTGATGACAGGAACTCTGATGGGCTGGTGAAAGGTACTCTGATGGGCTGGTGACAGGTACTCGGGTACGCTGATGACAGGTACTCGGGTACGCTGATGACGGGTACTCGGGTACTCTGATGACAGGTACTCGGGTACTCTGATGACAGGTACTCGGGTACTCTGATGACAGGTACTCTGATACTTTGAGTACCCGTCACCGGAGTACCCGAGTACCCGTCATCGGAGTACCCGAGTACCTGTCACCTACCCATCAGAGTACCCAAGTACCTGTCACCTACCCAACAGAGTACCCGAGTACCTTCCACCTGCTCATCAGAGTACCTGACACCTGAAGTACCCGAGTACTTGCCACCTGCTCATCATTACCCATCACTACTCATCAGTACTCATCAGTACCCATCAGTACCTATCACCTATTAGTATCAGTACTGATCATCCGTACCCATCATCAGTACAGTATCAGTATCACCTATCAGTATCAGTACTACTCATCAGTACCTATCACCTGCCTGTCACCTGCCCATAAGAGTATCCGAGTACCTGTCACCTGCCTATCGGAGTACTCGAGTACCTGCCACTTGCTCATCAGTACCAGAGTACCTGTCTCCAGCCCAGCAAAGTACCCGAGTACCTGTCACCCTTCATACAGCCACCATGTCCAAGTCCAAAAAGGTTTATATACGTCGTCCGTTTAAACCTAAATACCGGTGTTATGGCAGCAGATAGCTGCCATAACCCTGGTATTTTTTTAAACGGTGGACGGTTGGCTTTCCGATAAGGGTGGTCCCAGCGGCAAATTCGCTGTGGGATCACCCTTCCGGGGTGGCGGAAGAGGTGCCCCCCCTCCCGCTGCATTCTGGTCCTTTTCCCCGCTTACCGGACCCGCTGGCAGCGGGGAAAACGATCCGGTCCCAGATCCTCACAGACAGGATGTCGAGTGAGGGCAAGCTTGCCCTCACTCGACTCTATGATCTTGGAGGACCGGAGCTACGGCAAACGTCGTTGCCTAGCAACCAGTTTAAAGGTCCCTTTTTTTTTTTTCATTTTATTTAATTTTTTTTTTAATTTTTTTTTTTTTATTTTTTCTATCTTTTAGTGTACTTGTGAGATCTGAGGACTTTTTGACCCCAGATCTCACAAAAAAGAGGTCCTGTCGTGCCTTTTTCTATTACAAGTAATGTTTACATTTCTTGTAATAGAAATAAAAATGATAATTTTTTATTTTTTTTTTAAAAAAACAGTGTAAAAATAAAAAATAATAAATAAAATAAATAGTAAAAAAAAAAAAAAATTAAAGCGCCCTGTCCCCGCGAGCTCGCGCGCAGAAGCGAACGCATAAGGAAACCCCGCCCACATATGTAAACAGTGTTCAAACTACACATGTGGGGTATCGTCGCGATTGTTAGAGCAAGAGCAATAATTTGAGCCCTAGACCTCCTCTGTAACTCTAAGATAGCAACCTGTAGAAATTTTTAAAATGTCGCCTATGGGGATTTTTAAGTACCAAAGTTTGTCACCATTCTGTGAGCGTGCGCAATTTTGAAGCATGACATGTTGGGTATCTATTTACTCGGCGTAACATTATCTTTCACATTATGGAAAACAATTGGGCTAACTTTACTGGTTTCTTATTTTTTAATTAAAAAAAGTGATTTTTTTCCCAAAAAATTGCGTTTGGAAGACCGCTGCGCAAATACGGTGTGATAAAAAATATTGCAATAATCTCCATTTTATTCTCTAGGGTCTCTGCTAAAAAAAAAATATATAATGTTTTGGGGTTCTAAGTAGTTTTCTAGCAAAAACAACTGATTTTAGCTTGTAAACACCAAATGTCAAAAATAGGCCTAGGCAAGTGGCTAGGATGCATGATGATGCTCCTTGGATGTTTAGGCCCCTCTATATGGCTAGGCTGTGAAAAAGTCTCACACATGTGGTATTGCCATACTCAGGAGGAGTGGCAGAATGTATTTTGGGGTGTCATTTTTGCTATGTACATGCTATGTGTTAGGAATATTCTATAAATTTACAACTTTGTGTAAAAAAAAAAAAAGTTTTTATTTTTTTCCCACATTTTCCAAAAACTTGTGGAAAAAAACGACATGTTCAAAGGACCCATAATGCCTCATAGAATATACGTTGGAGTGTTTGCTTTCCAAAATGGGGTCATTTTGTGGACTTTTCTATTGTATTGGTGCTCTAGGGCCTTGAAAAGTGTGATAGGTAGTAAGAAAGTTTTATGTGTATTTATGCTCCTAAAACGCCTTATGGTGCTACTTTGACGTGGAGTCTCTTTTTGTGGCCAGGCTGTGTAAAAGTCTCACACATGTGGTATCACCATACTCAGAAGGAGTAGCAGAATGAATTTCGGGGTGTCATTTTTGCTGTGTACATGCTATGTGTTAGAAATAGCTTATAAATTGACAACGTTTTGGGAAAAAAAAAGAAAAAAAATGTTTTCTTCATTTTCCCAAGAATTGTGGGAAAAAATTATAACTTCAAAAAACTCACCATGCCTCTTACTAAATACCTTGGACTGTCTACTTTACAAAAAGGGGTCATTTGGGGGGTATTTGTACTGTCCTGACATTTCAGGGCCTCAAGAAAGGAGATAGGCCATCAGTACATCTGGTGTGATCAATTTTCAGTAATTGGTACCATAGCTTCTAGACTCAATAACTTTCACACAGACTAAATAATATACACTAATTTGGGTTAATTTTACCAGAGATATGTAGCAGTATAAATTTTGGCCCAAATGTATGAAGAAAAATTAATTTTTTGCAAAATTTTATAATAGAAACTAAAAAAAAGTGTTTTTTTTGCAAAATTTTTGCTCTTTTTTTGCTTATATCACGAAAAAAAAAACCCAGTTGTGATCAAATACCACCAAAAGAAAGCTCTATTTGTGTGAAAAAAATGATAAAAATTTTGTTTGGTTACAGTGTAGCATGACTGAGCAATTGTCATTCAAAGTGTGAGAGTGCTGAAAGCTGAAAATTGGTCTGGGCAGGAAGGGGGTCTAATGCCCCGTACACACGTGCAGATTATCTGAAGACTTTTGTCTTCAGATTTACCTTTTCTATGTAGTGCAAGGGCCTGCCGGATTGCATACAAATTGAAAGTGTTTAGGTTTGACCTCATATTATATGGTTTTGGTAAGTCTGCAGACAAAAGTCTTCAGATAATCTGCACGTGTGTACGGGGCATAACTGCTCTGTATGGAAGCGGTTAAGCATTAGAGATTTAGACAAGTGTGAACAAGCCCTAAGGGAAATTGCTGCCCAAGTAAGTGAGCATGTAAAATGGAAACACTGGTTGCACAGTGGGAGGGTCAGACAATTTCTATTTAGAAATGATAGTCTTTCTGGTATAATAGGCTGTATAGAAAAGAAATAACAACTTTTTATGATGAAGTGGTGTCTATTGTATCACATATATCCAGATGCAGCTTTGAGGGGGTCCATGGGAATTACTAGACTATTCACCACATTATTATCAGCCACAACCACTCTCCAAAAGTCTTGTATACCTATACAAGACCCCACCATGTGAATTAAGGTACCGGTCTCAGTATGGTTTTTAGGAAATGTTGCATCTGCAGTATTGTAGATTACTGAAAGCCTCTGAGGTGAGTAATATACAAGATACAAGAACTAACTGCAAATACCAATCGCTAGCTGAAATCACAAGAGGGAGGTACTGTTGTTTACCTTCTTCCCAGTCATTACCCGACTGTGGAAATGTCCTGTTGCTATGTCTGAAAGAGTTGAGTCAATTTCCAGGTATCAACCTTGAATATACATGTCAATATAGAGATATAGAGAAGAAAGGGGTTTATCTTTACCAGCAGATATCAACAAACTCTCCACCATATGTGAAGCCAGAGTAATAGGGGTTGGGAACTGAGCTTGGACAGCATAGCGGAGCTGAAGATTTCTAAAATATATCCTGTAGGGCAGGTGGTACAAGAATCATAAGATATTGCTTGCCCTGGTCTCAGCATTTTTGAAATCAGCTCTGGATTTCTAACAAACCTGAGAGATCACACCTTGATATTGGCCACAACGTATGCCTTAAAGGTGACCCATACAACTATAGGTTTAGGGACCAAAATTCCTGGAAGGCTGAGATTACCAGAGGTTATCACCTGTCATCTGATATCCAGGATCAAGAAAGTCTACACACCCTATCAGAGGGGGCACAACTGGTATATAAGCTCAGCAATACTGGAAAGGACCCTACTTCTAGCATAAATAAGGTCAATGTGACACATGGTCTTATACACTGCTCAATAAAATGAAAGGAACAATTTGAAAAAACTTTAGATCTCAATGGGGAAAAATATCATGATTGATATCTATATTGATATGAACTGGTCTTGACCAGGCCATTTTTAGCGATACGGCACTGCATAATTTTAATGAACATATGCGTGGTTGTGCGCCACCATATCCAATCTATTTTCCCCCCAAATAGAGCTTTCTTTTGGTGGTATTTGATCTCCTCTGTGTTTTTTGCGCTAAAAACAAAAACAAGACTGACACTTTTGAAAAAAAGAAAAAAACAACATTTGTTACTTTATGCTAATAAACATATCCAATAAGAAATGTAACACATCAAACTTCTTCATCAATTTAGGCCAAAATGTATTCTGCTACATATTTTTAGTAAAGAAAAATCACAATAAGCGTATATTGATTGGTTTGCACAAAAGGTATATCTACAAATGGGATTTTTTATTAATTATAATTTTTATTTATTTATTTACTTATTTTTTACTAGTAATGGCGGCGATCAGCGACTTATAGTGGAATTGTGATATTGCAGTGGAAAATGGGACACTAAAACTTTTGACACTTTTTTGGGAACCAGTGATACAAATACAGTGATCAGTGCTAAAAATGTGCACTGTCACTGTACTAATGACACTGGCTGGGGAGGGGTTAACATCAGGGCTGATCAAAGGGTTAACTGTGTGCCTAGCCTGTGTTTTATTACAGTGTGGGAGGTGATTTTACTAGAGGAAGACATGGATCCATGTCTCTGCTTTGCAGTAACACAGAATCCATGTCTTCCCTCCTGTCAGAATGGCAATCTGCCTTGTTTACATAGGCAGACTGCCGTTCTTCCTCTCTGCAGGATGATCGGTGGGAGCTGGTGGACACCGAGTCCGTGGTACCCGGCGATCAGCTCCCACTGTGTATATTCACAGTGGGAGCAAATCGCTGGTGGTGCGCATTCGCGCCCCCTACTCTAGGGTGACCAGATGTTTCCGGACTGAAGAAACTGTCCCCGAACCAAGTCTGTCCCTGGTTTTGTCCCCGGATTGCAGGCGTTTGCCCTGTGGGCCGGGGCCGCCAGGTCCAACTCCAGGCCTTGGTTACTGCTTTTCTCCCCCTGCAGTGCCGATCCAGCCCTGATCCTCCCGAGCGGCACACAGTATTTGCACACACGGCTGTGCTGGTCACTTAGGGAGGAGCTTAGGGGGCCACATCTCGACCAACCATTGGCTGCGCCTGCAGAGAGACTACACGTGACCCGCAGAGAGCCAGAACCACATTGTTGAGGTACAGAGACAGCCCTAGGGGGTCCAGAGAGATAGAGATAGAAAGATATAGATTTACTATACATAGAGAAGGAAAAACAAAATATAGAGGAGATGCAATATATAGAGAGAGGGAGATACAGTGTATATAGAGAGGGAAATACAGTATATAGAGAGAGGGAGATACAGTATATAGAGAGAGGGAAATATAGTATATAGAGAGAAGGAGATACATTATATATAGAGGGAAATACATTGTACAGTACAGAGAGAGGGAAATACAGTATATAGAGAGAGGAAAATATAGTATATATCGAAAGAGAGATGCAGTATATAGAAGGAGGGAGATAGAGGAAAATACAGTATATAGTGAAAGAGGGATACGGTATATAGAGAGAGGGAGATACAGTATATATAGAGAGAGGGAAATACATATGCAACAAAGTCCCAGCGCTAAACACTGTGGCATCCACACTGTGAATTGTCCCAAACCAAACCGATGCAGCTGACAGGGTTATTAGGTTAAGGACTATCACAATAAAATATATTATTTTCCAATAATAATTTTATTTTACATCCCTTGATTTTTTTCAAAAATAAATATATAAAATATTGTAGGTGAAAATCTAAGGTAGTTAAAATGTTAACATCTATTTCCAAATAGATCCATATAGCTTTAGAGATTTATGTATTCTAATGCAAATTCCTATTTTCAGATACACAATAATTTTTATCCAAGCTCCTAATGAATGGACAGAGTTCCATGAAACGCGTCGAGCCTACTAGAAATCAAGATGTTTAATGTATTGGATTTATTATTGAGAGATTTTAGTTCCTAGATATGATATTCCAGAAATGTAAGATGTATTGTTGAATCTTTTTAAAGTTCCTTGAAATGTTATATGAATTATATATTGTGAAGTGTACAAATTATCATGTGTCAGTTTCCGCACATATGTATGTATTATAATTGTACAATATTTTATATATTTATTTTTGAAAAAACTAAGAAACTTGTAAAATACAATTATTATTGGATATTATATATTTTCTTTTGATAGTCCATAACCTCATTTAAAGTCCCAACAACCAATTCTTTTTATATACACTTATATAGGGATGGAGGTATTTACAAGAGGTATGTGTCAGATCATATTTTGCTTGTTTTTAGCTGTCAGGGTTAGTACAAAATGACCATCCAACAGGCAACAAAGAAGGACAGCGCTATACGGGTATTCGTATTATCATAACAGTTCTCTAATGGGGAACAAGTCGATGGATGCAAAAAAACGTTAATTGAAAAGGTAGCATTGATAAAAGACAAAGAAATTCAATAAAAGTCAATAAATTGCTGTTACTGTACCAGTCTGGTCTAACCCGATAAGAATCGGTAAATGACTGCTGGGTCCACTGGATGAAGCAATGGAAAGCCACTATGGATGGAAGTGCTGGTTAGGAGAGCCGTGTGCAGACGGGAGCCAAGCCTGCCGGCACTCACCGCATAACGTCACCGCGACTCAGACACACAGGGCGGAGGTATCATTCCCAGAAGCAGGAAAAACCAGCCTGGAACGCATGAAGGGGACATTGCTGTGACGACGCGTTTCACGGGAATGCACTTTGTCAAGTCACAGAGAAGATGGCAACATTGTAATTTGAAGGCCAAGGGTGAAGTGGGCGTGGAGCCAATGAGTGTCCCTCATTAACCCCTCATCACCTACTGAATAGACAACTATTATCATATGGAACATCATGGTGCCAATAAATAGCTACTTAAATACTTATATTGAAATAGATTTGAAACACATTTGAAATACATTTAAAACATGTGTATATGCTGAGAACTAAGCGACTATAAGGGATAAGGATACCAAAATAATGACTGAAAGATGACGATGAAAAAAATGGGTAAAAAATGAAATAATGATTGAAAATTAATTGTTGATGGACATTAACAGACAAATAATGGGTGATGAGTAAGATAACAATAACTATAATAATTGATCATTGACATCCCCAAAAATACAAGAAATAAAAAATAAAAAAATATATAATATAAAAATACAAAATAATATATATAATCAATATATGTATATACGGTGCCTTGCGATTGTATTCGGCCCCCTTGAACTTTGCGAACTTTTGCCACATTTCAGGCTTCAAACATAAAGATATAAAACTGTAATTTTTTTGTGAAGAATCAACAACAAGTGGGACACAATCATGAAGTGGAACGAAATTTATTGGATATTTAAACTTTGTTAACAAATAAAAAACTGAAAAATTGGGCGTGCAAAATTATTCAGCCCCTTTACTTTCAGTGCAGCAAACTCTCTCCAGAAGTTCAGTGAGGATCTCTGAATGATCCAATGTTGACCTAAATGACTAATGATGATAAATAGAATCCACCTGTGTGTAATCAAGTCTCCGTATAAATGCACCTGCACTGTGATAGTCTCAGAGGTCCGTTTAAAGCGCAGAGAGCATCATGAAGAACAAGGAACACACCAGGCAGGTCCGAGATACTGTTGTGGAGAGGTTTAAAGCCAGATTTGGATACAAAAAGATTTCCCAAGCTTTAAACATCCCAAGGAGCATTGTGCAAGCGATAATATTGAAATGGAAGGAGTATCAGACCACTGCAAATCTACGAAGACCTGGCTGTCCCTCTAAACTTTCAGCTCATACAAGGAGAAGACTGATCAGAGATGCAGTCAAGAGGCCCATGATCACTCTGGATGAACTGCAGAGATCTACAGGTGGGAGACTCTGTCCATAGGACAACAATCAGTCGTATACTGCACAAATCTGGCCTTTATGGAAGAGTGGCAAGAAGAAAGCCATTTCTTAAAGATATCCATAAAAAGTGTTGTTTTAAAGTTTGCCACAAGCCACCTGGGAGACACACCAAACATGTGGAAGAAGGTGCTCTGGTCAGATGAAACCAAAATCGAACTTTTTGGCAACAATGCAAAACGTTATGTTTGGCGTAAAAGCAACACAGCTCATCACCCTGAACACACCATCC
This sequence comes from Pelophylax lessonae, assembly GCF_965119305.1. NCBI lineage: Eukaryota > Metazoa > Chordata > Amphibia > Anura > Ranidae > Pelophylax > Pelophylax lessonae. The sequence continues at coordinate 122,460,782 of NC_138774.1, read as the reverse complement.
CCACTGTCAAACATGGTGGTGGCAGCATCATGGTTTGGGCCTGCTTTTCTTCAGCAGGGACAGGGAAGATGGTTAAAACTGATGGGAAGATGGATGGAGCCAAATACAGGACCATTCTGGAAGAAAACCTGATGGAGTCTGCAAAAGACCTGAAACTGGGACGGAGATTTGTCTTCCAACAAGACAAAACATAAAGTAAAATCTACAATGGAATGGTTCACAAATAAACATATCCAGGTGTTAGATTTGCCAAGTCAAAGTCCAGACCTGAATCCAATCGAGAATCTGTGGAAAGAACTGAAAACTGCTGTTCACAAACGATCTCCATCCAACCTCACTGAGCTCGAGCTGTTTTGCAAGGAGGAATGGGCAAAAATTTCAGTCTTTCTAAGTGCAAAACTGATAGAGACATACCCCAAGCAACTTACAGCTGTAATCGCAGCAAAAGGTGGCGCTACAAAGTATTAACTTAAGGGGGCTGAATCATTTTGCACGCCCAATTCTTCAGTTTTTTATTTGTTAAAAAAGTTTGAAATATCGAATAAATTTCGTTCCACTTCATGATTGTGTCCCACTTGTTGTTGATTCTTCACAAAAAATTACAGTTTTATATCTTTACGTTTGAAGCCTGAAATGTGGCAAAAGGTCGCAAAGTTCAAGGGGGCCGAATACTTTCGCTAGGCACTGTACATGTACAGTATCTCACAAAAGTGAGTACAACCCTCAGATTTTTGTAAATATTTTATTATATATTTTCATGTGACAACACTGAAGAAATTACACTTCGCTACAATGTAAAGTAGTGAGTGTACAGCTTGTATAACAGTGTAAATTTGCTGTCCCCTCAAAATTACTCAACACACAGCCATTAATGTCTAAATCACTGGCAACAAGATTGAGTATACCCCTAAGTTAAAATGTCCAAATTGGGCCCAAAGTGTAAATAGTTTGTGTGGCCACCATTATTTTCCAGGACTACCTTAACCCTCTTGGGCATGGAGTTCACCAGAGCTTCACAGGTTGCCACTGGAGTCCTCTTCCACTCCTCCATGACGACATCAGGGAGCTGGTGGATGTTAGAGGCTTTGCGCTCCTCCCCCTTCGGTTTGAAGATGCACTACAGATGCTCAATAGCGTTTAGGTCTGGGGACATGCTTGGCAAGTCCATCACCTTTACCCTCAGCTTCTTTAGCGAGGCAGTGGTCATCTTGGAGGTGTGTTTGGGGTCGTTATCATGTTGGAATACTGCCCTGCGGCCCAGTCTCCGAAGTGAGGGGGTCATGCTCTGCTTCAGTATGTCACAGTACATGTTGGCATTCATGGTTCCTCAAATGAACTGTAGTTTTCCAGTGCCAGCAGCACTTATGCAGCCCCAGACCATGACACTCCCACCATCATGCTGTAGGCAAGACACACTTGTCTTTGCACTACTTACCCGGTTGCCGCCACACACGCTTGACACCATCTAAACCAAATACGTTTATCTTGAGCTCATTACACCAAAGGACATGGTTCAAGTAATCCATGTTCTTAGTCTGCTTGTCTTCAGCAAACTGTTTGCGGGCTTTCTTGTGCATCATCTTTAGAAGAGGCTTCCTTCCGGGATGACAGCCATTGCAGACTGATTTGATGCAGTGTGTGGCGTATGGTCTGAGCACTGACAGGCTGACCCCCCCACCCCTTCAACCTTTGCAGCAATGCTGGCAGCACTCATACGTCTATTTTCCAAAGACATCCTTTGGATATGATGCTGAGCATGTGCACTCAACTTCTTTGGTCGACCATGGCGAGGCCTGTTCTGAGTGGAACCTGTCCTGGTAAATAACTGCATGGTCTTGGCCACCGTGCTGCCGCTCAGTTTCATGGTCTTGGAAATCTTCTTATAGCTTAGGCCATCTTTATGTAGAGCAACAATTCTTTTTTTATTTTCAGATCCTCCGAGAGTTCTTTGCCATGAGGTGCCATGTTGAACTTCCAGTGACCAGTATGAGAGAGTGAGAGCGATAACACAACATTTAACACACCTGCTCCCCATTCACACCTGAGACCTTGTAACACTAACGAGTCACATGACAACGGGGAGGGAAAATGGCAAATTGGGCCCAATTTGGACATTTTAATTTACTCACTTTTGTTGCCAGTGGTTTAGACATTAATGGCTGTGTGTTGAGTTATTTTGAGGGGACAGCAAATTTACACTGTTATACAAGCTGTACACTCACTACTTTACATTGTAGAAAAGTGTAATTTCTTCAGTGATGTCACATGAAAAGTTATAATAAAATATTTACAAAAATGTGAGGGGCGTGCTCACTTTTGTGAGATACTGTATATAAACCATGGAGAGGAAAGAAAAAGCCATCCAGTGTATATCTGTATGCATAACGGTACCAGCCTCTCGGACATACATATCGGGCATACTGATGATGCTAGTGTATCTATTTCAACTGACGTCTATGAAGACCCGGTAAGGGCGAGTGCACACTTCATCTAGACAATGGGAGAACCTTTCGTTTGTGGTCAAGGTGCCCTTGGGAATGGCCTCAATTGCCATAACCTAAGATTCTATTTGTGTGCCTATAGGAAGTGGCGGGACACTGTGTTTGTCACAACCTTTACTGATGAATCTGCGATGTTCACCAATGTGCTTACGCATAGTATGTATTGTACGTCCTACATATTTAAGATTGCATGAACACTTTAAGACATAGATCACGTATTCAGTTGAGCATGTGATGAATTGTTTGACCTGAAAGGCATTGCCTTTAGTGTCGTGAATTGTGGAACGTCCATGTGTTATAAATTGACATGTTAAGCAGCCCCTTGTATTGCATTGGAACACCCCTGTCCTGGTATCAAAGTAAGATCTAATATCTGATAAGGGTCTAGTATTGGTGATTTTGAGTTCACTTGGAGCCAGAATGTTCTTAATGGTTCGTGCCCTTCGGAACGTGCCTTGTGGTGCAGACGGTAAAGTGGGGCCTAATCTTTGATCTAGCTTTAAAATTTTGAAATGTTTATGGATAATCTTGGAAATAAATTTATATTGATCATTATAGTCCCTTGATGAGGAAACGCATCAGGCACCCACATAACGATGCATGCAAGCATGCACACGCCGCGGCCATCTTGTTTATCCATGTTTGGACTAATCTGCTGACATGTGAGTTATTATGTTTGCCTTTTTTGGAATAAAAGTTACATACTACACCATTGGAATCCCCCCTTTTGTTTCGGAGATCCATATTCTGTGATCGCTGGTGCATTATTAAGGAGGACAGTGAAGTTGCCATATTATTGCCGTCATGAGTATGCCATTGAGCCATCCATGAGGGGCTGGTTAATCGCCACTTGCAGTGAGGATCCCTGGGCCAGGTTCACTACGTGCTGATCTGACCACTCTATAACTTGAGGATCAGATCGTTCTGGTAAGCAGTTCATCTCTTCTGAGCACACTGGTGGAGTGACCCCTGGATTTTATATTCTTTCCTGGTGTGGGATTTCTCTCCTATCTCCTTCTATTGCATCTACAAAGAGGACTTTTCTTCAGAGTTATACTCTTTGTCTAATACAAAGACTGGTTTATATAATTAATTTCCCTTTCATCTGCAAAGAGGACTTTTTTGTGCACACTTATTATTCATGTAATGATTGTTTATTACCATTAATAATTTTTGGCGCTGCACCCCCCCTGTTTTTCATTATAGTTGGTGATAAATCTGACCGTGTTGAAATTCTCTTTCGGTGACATGGATTTCTTGGGACGTGTAGATGTTCTATGTAGGTCAAATGCCTCTTGTAAAAGGCCATGAGAGTTCCCTTTTTCCAGGAACTTCTGAGTCATCAGGGTTCCTTGGGAAATATAATCAGTTCCTTCTTAGTCTGCTAAACTGATTACTAGGACCACTAACTGACGACTAGGAATGTTTCTCTTCCATGCAGGGTAGTGGCAACTGGAATAATGAAGATACGAGTTACACCCCCCCCCCCCTGGTTTGACATGGTCCCTAGTGGTGATAGTGTGATCATTATGGGATAGAACTAGATTAAAAAAAAAAAAGAGTTCTTTGAAATTAAGGACGTGAGTAAAGGGCAGGCCAGTTGTGTTGTTATTACAATGACCCACGAAGGAGGAGAAAACATCTGGGCCACCATCCCAAATCAAGAGGACATCATTGATGTACCTGCCGTAAAAATGAGGTGTCTCACGAATTCCATAGTCAAATTTGCATATCCCAGGGCGAAATTAGCTCCCATGGCCGTGCCCTTAACCTGTAGATGGAACTGATCGAAGAAAGTAAAGTAATTGTGGGTCAAACAAAATTCAACACTATCCACTAAAAAATTAGCCTGTCTTGAGTTGATGTCACCACTCCTTGTTAGGAGATATTGTAGCGCCCTCAAGCCTATATCATGCAGGATAGCTACAAAGAGGAGATATCCAAAGAGGCCCACATATAGTCGTCCTCCTATGTGTATTGTCTAAGCATGTCAATGACATGACTAGAGTCTCTGATGTCAGGGGGTAGGCTACTTACTATTGATTGAAAAAAGGCATCTATGTATATGGATAGGCCACTGGTGAAGCTGTCCAAACTGGCCACTATGGGCCTGCCCGTTGGGTTAACTAAGGATTTATGGACATTGGGGGATGATAGAAATACTGGGTGCTACACACATTATGATTTCCAGGCTGGTTCTTCCTGCTTCTGGGTACGATACCTCCGCCCTGTGTGTCTGAGTCGCGGTGACATTATGCTGTGAGCGCCGGTGGGCCCGGCTCAGCTCCTGTCTGCACACGGCTCTCTTGACCAGCACTTCCATCCACATTGGCTTTCCATTGCTTCACCCAGTGGACCCAGCAGCCATTTACCGATCCTTACCGGGTTAGACCAGACTGGTACAGTAACAGCAATTTATTGACTTTCTTTGTCTTTTATCAATGCTACCTTTTCAATAAACATTTTCTTGCATCCATCAGCCTGTTCACCATTAGAGAACTGTTATGATAATACCAACACCCGGATAGCACTGTCCTTCTTGGTTGCCAGAGGGAAATACAGTATATAGAGAAAAGGAGATACAGTATATAGAGAGTGGAAAATACAGTATATAGAGAGGGAAATACATTATACAGTATAAAGAGAGGGAATTACAGTATATAGAGAAAGAAAGATACTGTATATAGAGAGAGGGAGATACAGTATATAGAGCAGATATGCCCAAAGTCCGATTAGCGAGCCACTTGTGGCCCGCGGGCCCCTTTAATACAGCCCCACAGGTAATTTGGAAAAATCTATTGTTCTGGCTCAGGACCCCTGGAATCTCTGGATCTTTCAATGCCATGGGACTGCACGTGTGCCATATTAGTTATTTTCCCATTCATTTTATACATCCTCTTATATATGCTGTTTTGAATGACTTATACTCAAAATGATGGTCCATCCCGGCCCGCTGCATCCAGTTACATTTTTTCCTGTTACTTGAGAATACACTATTGTTAACATCTACCGCCCGCCCCCGCCAGCTTTATATCACTTGCTCAATATGGCCTCGGATTTAGCCTAATAAACACAAATAAATCTGGCGCTAGTATGACAGGACCAGCGCCCTCTCCATGATAATTGGCCTGACACCTGGAGGTCAAGTAGCAGCTATGTGGGAACAAAACACACCAGGAGGGATGTTCAAAAGTATCAGTCACACAAGGGTTAACCACATATAAGCGCTCAATGAGCTCACCGAGGATGATTATTGATGGCAGCAATAATAGTCATGAATGATGCCAATGTAGTAAACAGAACATTGAAAAGTTGTCAGGACAACCATACGAGAAGCAGGCACTCCTTACGCTCCCCTGGCTCCCCTGCATTGGGTCACCACACATGCCGCTCACCACCACCAGCTCTATAGCAGTTCAAGCCTCATTTTCGTCCTCCTTCCCCCAGAGTCTGACGTCACGTCCAGGTTCCCTTCACGGTCGGCACTCATCCTGGGTGACCGGAGCGGCAACAGACGGAAATCCTCCTTGCCTCCTATACCGGGCATTGTGTGACCCCTTTTTCACCCTTCCCTTCCCCAACCATATGAGAAGCAGGCACTCCTGACACTCCCCTGGCTCCCCTGCATTGGGTCACCACACATGCCGCTCACCACCAGCAGCTCTATAGCGGTTCAAGCCTCATTTTCGTCCTCCTTCCCCCAGAGTCTGACGTTACGTCCAGGTCCCCTTCACAGTCGGCACTCATCGTGGGTGATCGGTGCGGCAACAGACGGCAATCCTCCTTGCCTCCTATACCGGGCATTGTGTGACCCCTTTTCCACCCTTCCCTTCCCAGGATGGAGGCATGCCATTATCATCTCCTCACAGCCCGAGCAAGGCACAACTGTCCACACTGCTGCATTGTTCCTGGCTGTGAGTTTTTAACCCCTTATTTTGGCTTCACCATTGCAGATCCAGCGGGGGGCATTGTACAAAGTGTACTGCTGTTTTATACATACATGGAACTGATTTTGAATAAAACTTCTCAAAGTTCTATTTACTACATTGGCATCATTCATGACTATTATTGCTGCCATCATTAATCATCATCTGTGGGTTCATATAGCGATTATATGTGGTTAACCCTTGTGTGGCTGATTAGGGAGCACGCATGCTCCGAATTGAGATGAATACATTGTAAAATATCAGTTAATGTCAGTTGGCCTAAATCAGTTATAAATATATTTGGACACAACATGTATACTTGGTGTTATGTTGATGTTCATATTTTTTTAACTTAAAAGTTGACAGACAACCTTTATTACCAATATTATGTAATGTAATTTACAATATTCCTGACATATATTTCAGCTTCCTGGATTTTTTTTTTCATCTGGCCTTCAGATATGAAAGGCAGAGTGATTTAACACCTGTTTAGATTTGTCATCCATGTGACGAAATGAAAAGTATGCCGTTTGCAATAAACTTTGCATAAAATAGTTAATTTGCATTTAATTTTAATGGTCCAAAGAATGTCAGGCAAAATGGTCGGCCCTCACGCATGCTCACTTCATCAAATCTGGCCCTCTTTGAAAAAAGTGTGGACACCCCTGATTTAGAGGAAAATACAGTATATAGAGAAAGAGAGATACGGGATATAGAGAGAGGAAGATACAGTATATCGAGAGAGAGAGAAATACAGTATACAGTATAGAGAGGGAAATACATTATATAGAGAGAGGGAAATATAGTATATAGAGAAAGAGAGATACAGTATATAGAGAGAAGGAGAGACAGTATATGGAGAGAGGGAAATACAGTATATAGAGAGAGGGAGATACAGTATATATAGAGAGGGAGATACATTATTTAGAGAGAGGGAAATTCAGTAAATAGAGATATGCTTTAAAAAGTTTTTCTTTATCTTATCTTAACATTTGGTAGTCATATCCCAGAAAATACTAGGAAGTATAATTTTTTTTATCTCATGAGCGAAATGTGAGAAATAACATACAGTATATATCATACAATTATTCCATAAACACATACCACATACACTGCATATATAATTTGAGGAAAATATGCTTCTAAAAACTTACCAGTTGCCAATAACAAAAAAAAAAAATATATATATATATGTGTCACCGGATTTCATTTTTAAAATCTGGTCACCTTACCCTACCCGGAAATGCAGGATCACATATATATATATATTTATATATATATATATATATATATATATATATACGTAGGGTTGTCGCCTCATCCCTTTAAAACCGACACATATGAATTACACAGGTTCTGTAGCTGAATAAGGTGGTGTTTTAACTCACTTGGTGCCTTATCTGCATTAAATTAGCCTCAGAACCTGTGAAATTCATATGTGTTTGGGTTTAAAAGGGTGAGGTGGCAACCCTATATATACAGTACATGATCCTGCGCACAGTGGCCACCCTCTAGCTGCTATAGGGCAGTGGGCAAGTGGTTAAAGAAAATAGAATTGTGACTAGACACTCATTGTGCAACATGTCCAAACTTGCTCTCTAAACACAGGAAAAAGTGATCTAGGAGGCAAAAAGTTGTTTATATTTCCCAAATGACTTCTGCATTTAGAAAAGCTAAATGCAGGAATGCCAGCGTGAATAAAGCCTATAGGGGTTCAAACATACTGTTTTCAGAGACATCGTTACTTTGATCAAAGTGAGAGTGTCTATTTAAGAAAGCAGATCCTTGGTGCTTTTTGTATCTAAAATGCATCTGTCTTCATGGTTTTGTTATACAATATATACTGTAAGATATATCTGGTTTTAGATGTAATTTTTATAGTCAAAGCACACATCGTGTGTCCCCATCTGCATACATGAATACAAAAAGCTGCACAGAGTGACCATATTTGCTAGAGACATGCATACAGTATGTGCTCCTGATCTGGAAGGAGTGTTGGGTATTTTTAGCATATAATTTGTTTATAGTGATTTCACAGGTTCAAGGGAAGTGATAGTACAATGCAGAAAGCAAATAATTTAAAGCTGCAGGAGGGGTGATAAAAAAAGGTGTAGTAAATGTATAAAATTACCATGATATACCGTAAGGTACCATGATATACCTTAAGGGCCAGACCAATGTATATATGTCTTGTAATAGTAACAGCCCACATCTTGAAACATTCTTTGCAGGTAGTCCTTGTCAAGGCAAGCCATTCTGAAACACACTTGCAGCACTGAGAATAGAAGCAAACTGTAAGGTTGTGCAACTTTCTTGCTGTTGCAAAACATGTACAGAATTCATCAGTAGGGATGATCGAACTTTTGAAAAGTTCGGTTCGACCAGAACACCCGAACTTCACGAAAGTTCGGTTCGGATTTCAGAACCCCATTGAAATCAATGGGACCCGAACTTCTGTAATCAAAAAACACCATTTTTAAGCCCTAAAACCCAATAAATGCCCCTAAAAAGTGCCTAGGGTTCTGGGTCATGCCCCAGGGACTATTAATCACACAAAAAAAAGTTCTTAAAAATTGTCGTTTTTGATAGATAGCCAATTATTGAAAAAATAAAAAAAAAAAAAAAAAAAGAGATTTCTTTGGATTTAGTGTCTGGGGGGTCTAAAAGTTGTACCTGTGAAGTTTCAGCTCTGTAGCATGTCCAGAACCAGAATTACAGCATACCAAACCTTCAAAAATGACTTTTTTGCTTAACCGCACCTTTCTTTTGCTCCTAATCAACGGCTCAGCCAATGTGTATGATGGGGACATAATGCAGTGCACTGGGAACAAGATTAGAGGTTTTTTTGGAAAAAGGTGCTGTCTCTTTAAATGTGCATATAATTAACGGGTGTATTTCCACAATGGGGCTTTTATTACCAAATGTTTCAAGAAGTCCAAAGATGTATGTAATTGCACTTTATTTCATGTAAAATGGTGTTTGGTGCACTTTAACTTGAAATCTCACAAGAAACAGACATATATGCACGGATACATTGAGGGTTAGGGGTAGGGGCCACAATGTAGTGCAGAGTGAACAAGATTAGAGATGTTTTGGATGAATACTGTTGTCTCTTGACTTTGAATAGAAGTAAAGGATGCTTAAAAATTGGGCATTTGGTGGTGCGGACGATGCCTTGACACCATATCCCTATGAAAGTGCTGGTAATGAAAGCAATAATTGCCTTTGTAAGGAAAAAAATTACAATGATATGCATCTGTGTGACAGGTGCGCAAAAATTGTTGTTTGGGTGTTGGCGGAGCCATACCACTGTAAGCCCAAAGAGCTGGTGTTGAAGAAGGCGTAAAAATTATGAAGGTGTGCACCTGTGGAACAGGTGCGCAAACATGGTAGTTTTGGTGTTGGCGGAGCCTCCCCACCATAACCCCAAAGAGCTGGCTTTGAAGGAGGCCCAAAAATTGTAAAGGTGTGCACCTGTGGAACAGGTTCGCAAACATGGTAGTTTTTGTTTAGCATAGCCTCCCCACCTTAACCCCAAAGAGCTGGTGTTGAAGGAGGCCCAAAAATTGTAAAGGTGTGCACCTGTGGAACAGGTTCGCAAACATGGTAGTTTTTGTTTAGCATAGCCTCCCCACCTTAACCCCAAAGAGCTGGTGTTGAAGGAGGCCCAAAAATTGTAAAGGTGTGCACCTGTGGAACAGGTTCGCAAACATGGTAGTTTTTGTTTAGCATAGCCTCCCCACCTTAACCCCAAAGAGCTGGTGTTGAAGGAGGCCCAAAAATTGTAAAGGTGTGCACCTGTGGAACAGGTTCGCAAACATGGTAGTTTTTGTTTAGCATAGCCTCCCCACCTTAACCCCAAAGAGCTGGTGTTGAAGGAGGCCCAAAAATTGTAAAGGTGTGCACCTGTGGAACAGGTTCGCAAACATGGTAGTTTTTGTTTAGCATAGCCTCCCCACCTTAACCCCAAAGAGCTGGTGTTGAAGGAGGCCCAAAAATTGTAAAGGTGTGCACCTGTGGAACAGGTGCGCAAACATTGTCGTTTTTGTTTTAGCATAGCCTCCCCACCTTAACCCCAAAGAGCTGGTGTTGAAGGAGGCCCAAAAATTGTAAAGGTGTGCACCTGTGGAACAGGTTCGCAAACATGGTAGTTTTTGTTTTAGCATAGCCTCCCCACCTTAACCCCAAAGAGCTGGTGTTGAAGGATGCCCAAAAATTGTAAAGGTGTGCACCTGTGGAACAGGTTCGCAAACATGGTAGTTTTTGTTTAGCATAGCCTCCCCACCTTAACCCCAAAGAGCTGGTGTTGAAGGAGGCCCAAAAATTGTAAAGGTGTGCACCTGTGGAACAGGTGCGCAAACATTGTCGTTTTTGTTTAGCATAGCCTCCCCACCTTAACCCCAAAGAGCTGGTGTTGAAGGAGGCCCAAAAATTGTAAAGGTGTGCACCTGTGGAACAGGTGCGCAAACATTGTCGTTTTTGTTTTAGCATAGCCTCCCCACCTTAACCCCAAAGAGCTGGCGTTGAAGGAGGCCCAAAAATTGTAAAGGTGTGCACCTGTGGAACAGGTGCGCAAACATTGTCGTTTTTGTTTTAGCATAGCCTCCCCACCTTAACCCCAAAGAGCTGGTGTTGAAGGAGGCCCAAAAATTGTAAAGGTGTGCACCTGTGGAACAGGTGCGCAAACATTGTCGTTTTTGTTTTAGCATAGCCTCCCCACCTTAACCCCAAAGAGCTGGTGTTGAAGGAGGCCCAAAAATTGTAAAGGTGTGCACCTGTGGAACAGGTGCGCAAACATTGTCGTTTTTGTTTTAGCATAGCCTCCCCACCTTAACCCCAAAGAGCTGGTGTTGAAGGAGGCCCAAAAATTGTAAAGGTGTGCACCTGTGGAACAGGTGCGCAAACATTGTCGTTTTTGTCATAACCAAAATGAGGTTCTGTGAACGTAAAGAGAATGAGAGGAGGGTTTGAGGGTGGCACCATGGTCCAGGCTTAAACTGAGGCTCAACTGCCACATCACAACGATAGCCTAGTCTACAAGGTCTGCATCAGGTGCATCAAAGCTTGATATCCACGACTGATTCATCTTAATGAATGTCAAACGGTCGACTGAGTCGGTGGAGAGTCTAGTTCGATGGTCTGTGACGAATCCTCCTGCTGCGCTGAATGCCCGTTCCGATAGGACACTGGAAGCAGGGCAGGCCAACAACTCCATGGCATACTGGGCCAGTTCTGGCCAGTGGTCTAATCTTAAGACCCAGTATGCCAGTGGATCGGATTCGTCACATGAAAAGCCCTCTGTGTCACTTTGTGCCCTCACGTAATCGTCCACCATGTGATGCAGACGCTGTCGATGCGATGTGGCAGCTGAGAGGCCTGGGCGGTGAGGACTAAAAAAAGACCGAAAGGCATCCGTCAACCGCACGCCTTCTCCAGCGCTCCTCTCGTGACCACCAGTAGAATCCATGGTAGGTTGTCCCCGCCCCTGCACCCTACGGGAGTCGGGGAACATGTTCACCAGATTCCTCTTGAGACTGTCCTCAAGGGATTTGATCCTGTGGACTCTATGGGTGGATGGGAAAAGCTCCGAGACTTTACACTTGTACCGGGGGTCAAGTAGGGTGGCCAACCAATAGTGGTTAGTCTCTTTAATGGCCTTGATTCTGGGGTCCTTTCGCAGGCTCTGGAGCATGATGTTTCCCATGCGTCGCAAATTAGCGAAGGCCTGAGAAGCTGACTCCTCGGGGTCACTCATAACGACATTATCTTCAACGGGCTCCTCCTCCTCCCAGCCACGTACTACTCCAAAGTGTCCCGAGGGAGTCAAACTAGGCCTTGCAGATTGCCGCATGTCTTCCTCCTCCTCCTCCTCAAACCTTGCAAAAGTTCCCGCAGAATCGTCCTCCTCCTCCTCTTCCACCCCTGGATCCTGCTCGGGCCTCTGGGAGCTAGGCATAATGGGGTCAGGATTCTCAGGATAAAGGGGGCCTTGAGAGGCAAGGAAGTCCTCCTCTTCCTCCTGCTGCTCTGCCTCCAGTGCCCTGTCCATAATGCCACGCAGAGTGTGCTCCAACAAAAACAGTACCGGTAGGGTGTCACTGATGCATGCGCTGTCCCGGCTGACCATCCTTGTGGCCTCCTCAAATGGCGAGAGGACAGCGCATGCATCCTTAATCAAAAGCCACTGCCGTGGTGAAAAGAAGCCCAGGCGCGCAGAGCCAGTGCTGGTGCCGTACTCGCATAGGTATTCATTGAGGGCCCTCTGCTGCGTGTACAGGCGCTGCAGCATAGCCAAGGTGGAGTTCCAGCGGGTGGGCATGTCACAGATGAGGCGGTGTACCGGCAGGTGAAACTCGCGCTGCACTTCGGCCAAACGTGCAGTGGCACTGTACGACCGCCTGAAGTGACTGCACACCCTTCTTGCCATCCTTAGCACATCCTGCATTCCCGGGTACGAGTTCAAAAACCGCTGTACCACGAGATTCAGGACATGCGCCAGGCATGGCACATGGGTTAACTTTCCCTGACGAAGGGCGGCCAGGAGGTTTGACCCATTATCAGTAACCACCATCCCTGGCTGCAGCTGGCGTGGTGTCAACCACCTCTGGGCCTGTGCCTGCAGAGCCCCAAGAATCTGAGGGGCAGTGTGCTGCCTGTCCCCTAGACACACAAGCTGCAGCACTGCGTGACACCTTTTGGCCTGAGACATAGAATAGCCCTTTGAACGTTTACGTGGTATCTCATCATATTCAAAGGACCATTCTGCAGAGGAGGGCATGGAGGAGGTAGAGGAGGAGGAGCAGGAGGGGGTAGAAGTGATCGATCTACCCGGATCAGCGACACCACCAGCTGTTTGCAGACGTGGGGGCAACACTGGCTGCAGCACCGAGCCCTGGCTACAATCCCTTCCACTGGCAAGCAGTGTCACCCAGTGAGCAGTGACAGAAATGTACCGTCCCTGCCCATGTTTGCTTGACCAAGTGTCAGCCGTCAAGTGTATCTTACGGCTGACTGACTTGGCCAGGGATGACACTACATTGCCTTCCACATGTTGGTATAGGGATGGCAGGGCCTTACGGGAAAAGTAATGCCGACTTGGCACCTGCCACTGTGGAACTGCACATTTTGCGAAGTCACGGAAGGGAGCAGACTCTACCAGGTTAAATGGTAATAGTTGCAGAGCCAGTAGTTTAGCCAAACTACTGTTTAGACGCTGGGCATGTGGGTGGCGGGGAGTATACATTTTTTTTTTCGTTCCAGCATGTGTGGAATCGAAATTTGGCGTCTAGATGATACAGCTGGTGGTGTGCTGGAGGTAGATGCGACACTGCCTGCTATATCATCATCCCTGCCAGTGGAGGCTGCCAACAGGTGACGAGTGACTATAGCAGGGCCAGGAACAGACTGATGTGCAGGTGGAGCAGGTGGAGCAGATGGAGCATGAGGAGGAGCGCGAGGAGAACTAGGAGGCCGACTGACCAATCTTTGGCCCTTTTGTGGGTTCTTTAAATGCTCCTGCCAACGGGCCGAGTGGTGGGTTGTCAAATGCCTGTTTAGGCAGCTTGTACCCAGGTGGTTGACATTTTTGCCACGTTTTATACCCTTCTTACAAATCTTGCAGATCGCAACTGTTTTATCTGCATGGGATGTCTCAAAAAAGGCCCAGCAAGATGAGGTGTGTATAGTGGCCCGGGAGACAACAGGTGCGGCCTTAGATGGAGTAGGCCGTCTGCTCTCCCCTCTTGCTTGCTCTGCCTCCTCCTCAACCTCAGACCCAACATCTGACTCCATCAAAGACTGAGCATCAGGCCTGGCCTGGGAGACAACAGGTGCGGCCTTAGATGGAGCGGGCCGTCTGCTCTCCCCTCTTGTTTGCTCTGCCTCCTCCTCAACCTCAGACCCAACATCTGATTCTATCAAAGACTGAGCATCAGGCCTGGCCTGGGAGACAACAGGTGCGGCCTTAGATGGAGCGGGCCGTCTGCTCTCCCCTCTTGTTTGCTCTGCCTCCTCCTCAAACTCAGACCCAACATCAGACTCCATAAAGGACTGAGCATCAGGCTGGAGTAGATGGCCGACACTGTGGTCAAACAGCTCAGCTGACTCCTCTGCCATGTCTGAAATTGGGTCTAAGGGAGGACATGAGGTGGACATGGACTCATCTGTATTTGTTCTGACAACTGCAGAAGACTGACCACTTTTCTCTGCCTGGGTCACTGTAGTTGCAGATGATGCCGATGATGAGGGTTTGTTCATATAGTCCACCACCTCCTGTACATACTGTGGACGTATAGCTTGGCCACTGCCGGAGAACAATCCAAATGGTGGCCTGGCTGAGGACTGACCACCACGTCCACCCCTGCCTCTAGACACCCTAGAAGCTGTGCCCCTTTCCGCAGCAGGGCCACGTATGCCTTTTCTTGGTCTACCAGGCATATTTGTCACTGATGCGTTGGCAACTGTGTGCGGTGAAAAACGCACACTGCTATGCGACCCACAGTTGTCGCTGGATACAGCACAGCAGTTGCGGTTCACGCACAGTAGCAAAGCCTTTTGCACAGTGGACCTAACGCTTTGAACAACAGGCGTTAGGTTGTCACTGATGCGTTGGCAACTGTGTGCGGTGAAAAACGCACACTGCTATGCGACCCACAGTTGTCGCTGGATACAGCACAGCAGTTGCGTGTCACGCACAGTTGCAAAGGCTTTTGTACAGTGCACCTAACGCTTTGAACAACAGGCGTTAAGTTGTCACTGATGCGTTGGCAACTGTGTGCGGTGAAAAACGCACACTGCTATGCGACCCACAGTTGTCGCTGGATACAGCACAGCAGTTGCGGTTCACGCACAGTAGCAAAGCCTTTTGCACAGTGGACCTAACGCTTTGAACAACAGGCGTTAGGTTGTCACTGATGCGTTGGCAACTGTGTGCGGTGAAAAACGCACACTGCTATGCGACCCACAGTTGTCGCTGGATACAGCACAGCAGTTGCGTGTCACGCACAGTTGCAAAGGCTTTTGTACAGTGCACCTAACGCTTTGAACAACAGGCGTTAAGTTGTCACTGATGCGTTGGCAACTGTGTGCGGTGAAAAACGCACACTGCTATGCGACCCACAGTTGTCGCTGGATACAGCACAGCAGTTGCGGTTCACGCACAGTAGCAAAGCCTTTTGCACAGTGGACCTAACGCTTTGAACAACAGGCGTTAGGTTGTCACTGATGCGTTGGCAACTGTGTGCGGTGAAAAACGCACACTGCTATGCGACCCACAGTTGTCGCTGGATACAGCACAGCAGTTGCGTGTCACGCACAGTTGCAAAGGCTTTTGTACAGTGCACCTAACGCTTTGAACAACAGGCGTTAAGTTGTCACTGTATTTTGCTGCCTAGCAAGCACGTATACCTGCTGTGATACAGCAGCACTGTGCCACGTGCTCACTAAACAGAACCCTCACACTTTCCCTACAGAAACTAAATTTTCAAATCTAACTAATGTAGTACAAAGTTCCCTAACTACACTAGATATCCCTTTCCACTAAATAGAAAGCTCCATACAGCAGAAGACTGACACTGTCCCTTAAGTTTTTTTTTTTTTTTTTTTTTTTTTAACTCTAAGAACCAGCACAATCGCTGTATCTAACTACACTGGCTGTAAGCTAAATACAATTCTGCTATATGGAGCTTTAGAACCACTCGATATGTAGGAAATGTAGTGTAGCAAGCAGGAGTCAGACAGAACTGCTTCAACTCTCTTCAACAGGCTCTGGATAACTGTGCTAGGGGTTAGGCGGGGCCATCTTATATAGTGTGGGGCGTATTCACTCCTGATTGGCCTCTGGTCCCCGTAGTCACTCCAATCACGTTCCTAGGAGACTCCTGCCCCCTCATTGGCTTTTGCAGACGTTTCTGGGCCAATCACGGGCTTTTAAAGCCCAGTTCCTGTCCCAGTGCATTTTGGGCGGTTCTGGTGGCCGAATACCGAACTTTTGCCGCAAAAAGTTCGGTATTCGGCCGAATATCGAACATCCAATGTTCGGGTCGAACCGATGGTCGACCCGAACCGTTCGATCATCCCTATTCATCAGGCCAGTGATGGCGCCTGGCTTTCAGTTTTCACAGAGGCTCTCTGGTAGAAGAGTACAGAAAAAAGAAAACGTATTCTTTTGAATATAACTAGGGAGAGAGAAGTACTTGATATAAACCTGCAAGGATAATTTGAGTCATCACTTACAAGATGGAAAGTGTATTGTACTTGAGATTCAGAGGTGAATGTTACAGAAAGAAAAGTAAGGATCGCAAGCTAGTGTAAATCCCACAGGTGTTGGAAGAACTGACTATTGCAAACCTGATTCTTTTTTTGTGATGGCTGTAGGAAGTGTTTTGGCTATTTTCCTAACTCACTTATTCACTTGAAGATAAATATAATAAGTGATTACAACCTTTTGTCTATATAAGAATCTAGGCAATTTTGATGCAATTCTTACCATAAACACATTAATAATAAATGTTAGGGTTCTTTCAAACTGGCTTTCTGCCCGGCGGTCTCCGTTTTGCTCAACGGGGATCGATCCGCTTATCCCCTCTGAGCAGCTGGTTGACAGGTCCATCTCTGCTCACTGTGCAGAGACCGACCTGGCATACCCCCGCTCTCCTCTATGGGAGATCGGATGAAAATGGACTGCCTGTCCTTTTTCATCCAATCCCATCTAATCCAATCCTCCAGATGGATGGAAAATAGGCTTACCCTCCATCTGGATTTCACAGACAGGATCAGATCGGATAGCAGCGGGTATCAGCGGACATGTCACCGCTGACATCCGCTGCTTTATAGGGGTGCATGGAGCATCCGATCAGGTCCGCCTGAAAAACTGACAGTTTCTTTCTATTAATCAAATATTGTATAACCAAATATAATGTAGCTGGTAAAAGTAGTGATGTTACAAATAAAATACAAAGTAAGTAATACAAAAAAGAATGATGTTGCAATGTAAATACAGATGACGTCGTAGTGACGAAACGCGTAGGTCATGGCTTATTGAGTCATACGCCACTTCCGGTGGCGGTGGTTCCGGGCTGTGGAACGCAGAATCGCTCAGGCTTGTCGGACCCTGCATGCTGATGGTGAACTTCCTCAACTGTGAGTGGATATGGCTTTCATCTTTTATTCCTAACTATACTACGCAATGGAAGCTACTTTATATTTGCAGTGCCTATGGTGACTTTGAGTGGGACTCAGGATTTACGTGCAGCTCTTACCCCTACACTGCCTGTGCGGTAAGTGCTTTTACCTTGTGGGGCCACGGGTAACAGCACCGTATATACTAGCACGATATATCCCGTGAGCACTCTTTTACCCACAAATTCACTGGCACAAATTTCAATTAGTAGAACCTATAACAAGTTAGTTTGTTTCTCAGCACTTTATGTTGTGGCACCTTGGCCCCCTGCAGGTCCACATGAGTATGATATAAATTCACAGTGCACTTTTATGATCTTTTAAGGTTTTATGAGATTTTTGTTATTCACCTGTCACTGTTTGCACATCACAGGCATTCTTTTGCACATTGTGGTAGCGCTGACATACCAACATCACCTGCACTTTATAAATACAGAATGTTACTAATACATAGAGACAACTACAGGAAAGAAAGTTACAGAAAATGGAACAGAGAATAATGTTGATACATTACACAGACCTCCTGTCTATTGAAGGCTCAAAAAGAGAAAGCTGGGGTCTTGCATTTGTGTTATATACTCTTGCAAACCACACCCCTCCTCACACCCTTCAAGGTAGAGACACTCCTGCTCACATATCTTCAGACTTTGCCACATTCAGTCAATGGGTGGCATTCTTAGTAAGGCTATGACAGAATCTCAAGACGTTTGGTCAGCTGGAGGTCTTCAGCTGCAATAAAAGACAAATAGTCCCAGCTGCCTTCCTTTCCCACATCACCTCAATTGAGCCCTTTGAAGCGACATTCCCTGCAAAGTTATTTGTCACTTACCCCTTTAGGGCTATTTAATATGATAGTTAGATTACACTGCAAGGTGGCTATGGAATTCCAGGGCTGGATTATGGTGTCCTATTATTACAGCTGTTTTCAGAATGTCCAGGCAGTGTTCTGAAACCTTTTAAGCCATACTCATTGTCAAAAGTTCACTGTAAGTCAAATTAATAATCATAATGTCTATCATTAATATAATCGGAAGGTAAAAATCATTGTAGGCCTCATATTTCCACATCATTTCCCCCTGAAGTTCATTCTTGAATTTATGCCCTCCTTCAAGGATTTTGTACCCACCCACGACAGCCCAAAAGGCCAAACCCCCCCCCCCCCCCATCCCCCATGACCACCACCTATAATTAATAAGTTTAGGGTACGAATTGCATCAGCATTGGCTAGATTCCTGTTTAGACAAAAGGTTGTAATCACTTTTTCTTATGTATCATCAAGTGAATAGGTGAGGTAGTAGGAAAGTCCCCAAAAGCAGAAGTACTGGGTCAATGTATGAACTTTTTGAACAAATCTTAAATTAATACATTTCATTCAATGCTTCCCATTTTAAGCTATCTAAAGCTGACAGCTGGTGACTACACTTCCATCATAACGGAATTTTTGTAAAATCTTACCGTAAAATTCCTTTCTCTGAGTCCTCCGACAGTCGCCGCCCCTTCATAATCTTCACCAATGGGTATTGACCTTTGCTCCGTAGGAGTTGCTAGGCAACAAGATTTGTTAATATAAAAGCTTTTAGCATATCACACCCCTAGGGGGCGGTCCCCTCAGTCAATACCTCCCTGCTTCCAGCATTCTCACTCAGTTTGGTAGCATAGCAGTAGAGTGCATAAACAAACCCCAAAAGTAGGGCGGGGACGGCGACTGTCGGAGGACTCAGAGAAAGGAATTTTACGGTAAGATTTTACAAAAATTCAGTTTTCTCTTACGTCCTCCGACAGTCGCCGCCCCTTCATAATCTTCACCAATGGGACGTCCCAGAGCAGTGTAGACATGAGGGGTGGGAAAACGCAGCCGCGCATAAAGCAACGCAGTACCCACATCAGAGAAAGGAACCTTACCAAAGTAAGAGAACCAACCGGTCAACAGGAAAAAACGTGCTCAACAAGAGCAACAACCCAGGAAAAACAAGTAACCCAGGGGTAAAAACACCCCAACAGCCAAGGACCCAACAAGGTACCCTAAGGCACTGCCGCACTGAGAACTTTACGGCCAAAGGAAGCATCAGCCGATGCCTGAACATCCACTTTGTAAAATTTGGAGAAGGTGTGAACGGACGACCAAGTCGCCGTCTTACACACCTGGGCCACAGAAGCCTGATGACGATAGGCCCAAGACGTACTCAGAGATCTGGTAGAGTGCGCCTTCACAGGGAAAGGAGGAACCTTCCCTCTTAAAGCATAGGCTTGCACAATAGTCTGTCGGATCCATTTGGCGATGGTAGCAGCCGACGCCGCTAAGCCCTTCCGAGGTCCCTCTGGAAGGACGAATAGGGAATCCGACTTGCGAAAAGACTTAGTCGACGACAGGTACACCCTGATCGCCCGAACAACATCCAAGGAATGCAAGGCCACCTCCTTCGGGTGCTTAGGCTTCGCGCAAAGCGAAGGCAAGACAATGTCCTCATTGAGGTGAAATTCCGAGATCCTCTTCGGAAGAAAGGAAGGGTTAGGTCGTAAGACCACCTTATCCAAGTGAATCACCAAGTAGGGAGAGCTGCAGGACAAAGCCGCTAGCTCCGACACCCTGCAAGCCGAAGTGATCGCCACCAAAAAGGCAACCTTTTTGGACAACAGAGACAACGAGATCTCCCTGATCTTTTCAAAGGGAGCATGTTGCAACACGGACAGAACAAGGTTCAAGTCCCATGGAGGTAAAGGATCCCTCCTAGGAGGGACCAAATGTCGCACCCCCTGAACAAAAGTGCGAATCAATGAATTAGACGCCACTGGGCGCTGAAAAATCGCCAAACGCTGGTCCACTCCAGTTTGGAGGAAAGCCAACACTCTCGACACCGAGTATGAGCGAGGGGAATACCCCCTGGACTCACACCAGGCAAAGTACGCTTTCCAAGTACGGTAATAAATTTTTCTGGAAGAGGCTTTTCTAGCCTTAATCAAAGTAGGGATGACCTCAGGGGAGAGACCCCTATCCTTCAGGACCTGGCCCTCAACAGCCAGGCCGTTAAAGCCAGCGACTGTAAAGCAGGATGGAATATCGGCCCTTGAGAAAGAAGGTCTTCTTGGAGCGGCAGACGCCACGGAGCGTCGACTGCCAGATTGACGATGTCCGCGTACCAAGACCGGCGAGGCCAGTCTGGTGCCACCAGAATCACCGTGTGCGGTTCCGAGGCTAACCTGCGAAGAAGCCTGGACAGTAGCTGAATCGGTGGAAAGGCATACATCAGACGATACTGATGCCAGGGCGCCACTAACGCGTCCGAGGCGTCTGCCTGAGGATCGCGCGTCCTTGCCAGGAACCTTTCCACCTTGTTGTTTAGACGAGACGCGAACAGGTCCACTTCCGGGGACCCCCACTTCACGCACAACATCTGGAAGACATCCGGGTGAAGGGACCATTCCCCCTGGTCCAGGGTCTGGCGACTCAGATAATCCGCCTGCCAGTTCTCCACCCCCGGAATGTGAACTGCCGTTATCGCCGGGACGTGCGTCTCAGCCCAAGACAGAATGTCGGCCACTTCCCGAGCCGCTCGGGCACTCCTTGAGTCTTGTGAGAAGTTTGGTCAACCGACCAACACTTCAGCCATATCAGGCGACGGTTCAACACCGCTACACTGGATAGGCGCGCAGCCAAAGGGACCAAATCCAAGTCCGCATCACACAAATACATGACACCCTGATGAATTTGATCCACCATAGCCAAAGTTGTCGGCGGGGCAGAGTCAGCCACCAGGGTGCGCCTGAGCACCTGCGTCCAATCTGCAATAGCTTGGGCTGCCATAAGGGAAGCAAAAATAGGCTTCAGCATAGAACCAGCAACCGTATAAGCATGACGGGCAAGAGACTCCAATCTCCTGTCCGTAGGGTCCTGGAACACCGGGGTATCCTCAGCAGGAATCGCAGTAGACTTATTTAAAACTGCCACCGCGTGATCCACCTGAGGCGGTACACACCAACGCTCATCGGTGGTGGGCGTAAATGGATAACGCAGTTTGAACCTACTTGGCACAGTAAAAGGCTTCTTTAAATTGCGCCATTGCTTATCAACAGCGTGCTGAAATTCCGCAGGGCAGGGAAAAACCTGCGCTGTTTGGCGTCTCCTTTGCGTCCCATAAGAGGACAGTAAGGCAGGAGGACTCGGTTCATCCTGTAGACGAAGCATTTCCTTGATAGAAGGAATCAACTCATCCATGAGTGCAAGCTCTTCAGGCGAGCCAGGGGGGGAAGTATCAACCACTTCTACCTCAGCCTCCCCCTCAGACCCCACAAGATCCAGAGATGAGCGAGACCCTGAGAAGGGCACTCCAGCTATAGCAGCCCCATCGCCCTCTGAATCCGAGGAAATGGATAATCTGGGCCGTTTTGCGGATCGATCAGCCATTAGCATCTGCACCTGAGAAGCCAAGTTCGCTACAATAGCAGCCAGATCAGCCCCCTCGAGGGGTGCAGCTGCCCCTTGGCCCCCCACCAGGGCGGAGGGAAACTTGCAATCCTGAGAATCCATGCCCCAGTATTAAACTGATATAGAGGAACTGTGTAACGCTCTAGCGTTTGTTTAGAGAGTTGGATTTGCAGCTGCAGAATCTCCACTCAGTAGTCATGTAGAGATGTGTTGAATCACCATGTCCAACTCTCCAGACTCATCATTGTGGCCAGCCTGCTTCAGCATACAATATACAAACACTCAATAAGATGTTCCTGGAGTGATAGGTTGTATATGATAGTATAGCGCTGATGTGCTGAAAGGACAGGCGTGAGTTGTGATAGCAATGATGAGTACTCAATAGTAATGTTCAGGAGAGTAGTAGATGATGGTAGATAGGTTAGCAATCATGTGCAATAACAGGTGGTAGGGGACAGCAGATGGAGTGTACAAGAGAGGCTAACTTAGTGCAAGGATATAGATGGTAGTAGACTCAAGAGCTAGCAATCTATGTAACAGTGCAGATGATAGAAATAGTAATGCATAGATAGTAACAGTCCTTAGTATGCAGAAGTAGATAGTGTACGTTTGATAGGAAGGAATCCCCTGTGGGGTACTTATCACTAGGTAGATTAGTAAGCTGAAGGGTCCGGTAATGAGTGAATGATCGGGTAGCGAGATACGGGATCAATAGCGAGGTTCCGGTCTATCCAGGTATGGCAATAGCTGGAGGATCCGGGAGCGTAAGACAAGGCTGTATACCATGCAGTTTGAACGAACAATTTGTGAGAGAGAAGCCGGCGATTGAAATAGCCGCTCAGAGCGGCGCTTAGTGATGACGTCATGCGGCTTAAAGGTATATGCGTTCCACCTAGCTGAAAAGGTGGGACGCAATATGAAGGAGGAAATGACCTATAAGGGTACCGAAGGTACCAGAATCTTACAAACTGCCCCTTTAACACCGCGGCGAGCGCAGCCCACCGCACACACTACTGAATGTACCGACCCCCACAGGGATAAGGAACACTGAGCAAGGAGATACAGGATAGGGAAGGTAAAAACCTGGAGAGACCACACAGGCTGCTGCCACCGATCGCTGTCCCAGTGAAAAAGGAAGTGATGCAATGACTGACCGACCTATATAGCCTATGGAGGCTTCACAAACATGGCCGCTCGGCTGAGGAATTAAGGCAACAAGAAAATGGCACCGACATGTGCTTGCATGATCGATCGCCGCTAAAATGGCGGCGTTTGGCGCCAAAACACAGCCCTGCATTAGACAGGGCCGGTTACCACAGTTTTGCCGAAAAAAATGGCGGGCCGCATCAGCGGCCGCCGCACAGCATGTCTGAGCCCATTCTGCCCCATACATACACATAGCAGAGCGTGAGGGCCCCCCCCCCCCGCAGCCCACAGAAAGGCAGCTATTCCACACAGGAATCTGACAGGTAGCCCGCACTAACACAGACATGTGGGTCACACAGCCATCAGACTGACACCCATACAGACAGGTCCCCACATAGAAAGTATCTTACCATTCCGGATGGCGTGGGGAGCCTTCTTCAGTGACCAAAACCGCTGTACTGAGGACAGGGAGTGTCGCAGCCAGGACGCAGTGGACTGCGGTGCGAAACCGCAAATGGCGCCCGGTGAGGTAGCCACCTCACAGGCAGCATCCCTGCAGCGAACAGGGATGGGTCGTTCAATATGCCAGGGTAAAACCTAAGCTGAACGCTCGATGGCAGGCTGGGGAAACCCCTGGCACTCAGCCCTGGAATCCAGGGAGACCAGTCCGAGATCCAGCTCCGCATAATCCTCTTCATCCGAAGAAAACTAAACTAAGGCTGATAAAATAACAGCTAAGTAAAAGAAAGAGAAAAATACTTGAAATAAAATCAAAAAAGGATAGAAGGCTGAGACTGAAAAGCCCCAGCACAGGAACAGCCAGCTACTCCTAAGCTAGGCAAGATCAAACTGAGTGAGAATGCTGGAAGCAGGGAGGTATTGACTGAGGGGACCGCCCCCTAGGGGTGTGATATGCTAAAAGCTTTTATATTAACAAATCTTGTTGCCTAGCTACTCCTACGGAGCAAAGGTCAATACCCATTGGTGAAGATTATGAAGGGGCGGCGACTGTCGGAGGACGTAAGAGAAATTAACTTTTTTTGCCTTGCATTAGTGTGTCCAGTATAAGCTTCAGTTTCAGCCAGCTTTCAAGCCCTGATGAAGGGGATGTGCTGAGCCCTCAAAATGTGTTGTATTTATCCTCTAACTTTTTATATAGAATAAAAAACTTTTACTGGACTGAAGACACGTAGAGTGTGCCATGGGGGTTGCTAGCCAACACCATGTCTGGCCAGGTTCTCTCATGGAAAAAGCCTCAAGTTCTCACCGATACCAGGACCTAGGATGTGTCAGCACTGGGATTCACACTAGGATGTCACCCAGCTCACAAAGAGGAGTTTCAGGTCCTGTGCGTCTCATGCCGGAGGCTGTACTACTCCACTTTATACGGAGCTCACTGCCATATTTGTGATGTCCATCATTGGACCAAACAATGTACCTATGACAGCCGCAGCGACCAGAGAGGATAGCCCAACCAAACCTCTAGTAAAGTTAGCAAGATCCAGTGCCAGTTTGGTATTTGGAAAGGCCTCCCTCAAAGAACCTGGGAGTGAGCAGCCCTTCCTTGGCACTGCCACTGAGCCCACGTCCAAGTGGGGGGAATCATGCTATCCTGTGGAGGTTATGTTCAAGGACTTCCCACCTCCACCTTCCCTCATCGTAGACTCAGGTGAGGAGGATGACGGGCCAGATAGCTTGGGTTCGCTCCTGGACCCACCACCAAACTGCCACTCCTGGAACACAAGCCACCTGAGGAGACCCCACCTGTGCTTAGAACCACACACTTCCAAGACTGGCCCAGGGGGATCTCCTGGGAGAGGCCCATCTTTGATCCAAATGAAGAGCTGCCGCTGTCACCTGAACCAGAGGTCCCTCGCTAGCGTTTTCCTCTAACACAGACACCACCAGCCCCTTCTGCTTTGATGGAGCATACTGGCCACAAGTACTACTTCTACTTCTTCCACAAGCATCGTTGCTTCACAAGGCCCAAATCACCTGTCTAGCGCAGCTGCAGCGTTACATGGAATGGTACATATGCACCCAATACAGGAGGACCTAAGCTTTACAGCAGGACTGTGTGGGAGAAAATGAATGTCCCAGACAACATGAGAAGCTTTTAAAAACAAAACAAATATGTGGAAGCAGAGTCCCACAGACCCACAGACTATTCAGAGAATACAACACAGGAAGGCACATTTATATGGACCTGGTGGAGATTGTAAAACCTGATGCTTGCCTTCCGATCCTACACTGCATCCATGGAACTTAGTTCCAGTTAAAGGTAAACTCATCTTCCTTCCTGACCCTAATTACTATGTTTAAGACTGGTCCCATACCCAGTTTCTAGGTCTGATACCATTTATATTCTTCTTTGCACTTGTTTGTATTGTTGCTATAAAAATTCTGTTGTGAGTTTTAGGTTTTTATGGTTTGAACACAGCTGGGACAGCTAGCATCTAAGGTTAATATTATCTAGTCAGGTGCTGCCCCAGACCGGAGGTGTAGGGTTAAAATAGTTCCCGGGTTTTTTGTTTGGCGGGCTTTTTGGGTCTGACCCATTGGTCCTGTGACTATAAAAAGGGACAGTATTTGGGAGCCTGGAGAAATAGGGGAGGAAAAGAAGGGGAATTGAAAAAAGAAGAACAAGAGAGCTTCCCTGAAGGAGTCTGAGAGCTTCACTGTTGGTCCATCTAACTTAACCTGTGAGGACTACAGTCACGAATAAATGAGAGATGGGAAACCCACCAACTTGGGGGTCACCTCAAGATATCAGCTGCTGTAGAATGCCACCAATGGACCCTGTATTATACATGGACTCTTGCAAGAATGTCAGAACAGCACATAGCCTGAGTAGGATTAGGGAATAGGGACCCAAGAAAAAACTGAATTTTTGTAAAATCTTACCGTAAAATTCCTTTCTCTGAGTCCTCCGACAGTTGCCGCCCACTCACAAGTCTTCACCAATGGGTATTAACCTTTGCTCCGCAGGAGTAGCTAGGCAACAAGAATTGTTAATAACAAAAGCTTTTAGCATAGACACACCCCTAGGGGCTGTCCCCTCAGTCAATACCTCCCTGCACCAGCATTCCCAACTCAGTTTGGTAGCATAGCAATAAGAGTACACATAAAAACCCCAAAAGAGGGGCGGGGGCGGCGACTGTCGGAGGACTCAGAGAATTTTACGGTAAGATTTTACAAAAATTCCGTTTTCTCTTACGTCCTCCGACAGTCGCCGCCCACTCACAAGTCTTCACCAATGGGATGTCCCAAAGCAGTGTAGACATGAGGGGTGGGAGACGCAACCGTAGAAAAAGGCAACGCAGTACCCACATCAGAGAAAGGAACCTTACACAGTAAGAGAACCAACTGGGCAACAGGAAAACGTGCTCAACAGGAGCAACAACCCAGGAAAACAAGTAACCCAGGTAAAACACCCCAACAGACAAGGCCCCAAAAACAAGGGTCTCTAAGGCACTGCCGCACTGAGAACTTTACGGCCAAAGGAGGCATCGGCCGATGCCTGAACATCCACCTTATAAAACTTCGAGAAGAATTGTTCGGCACATCGCAGATCTGGCAGACAGATTGTTGGGCGGGGCTGGGGATGACCCAGCGGTCATGGTGCATGTGGGCACTAATGACAAAGTTAAAGGTAGGTGGAGGATCCTTAAGAACGATTTCAGGGACTTAGGTAATAGATTGAGGAAAAGGACCTCCAAGGTGGTTTTCTCTGAAATACTGCCGGTACCTCGAGCCACACAGGAGAGGCAGAAGGAGCTTAGGGAAGTTAACAAGTGGCTGAGGAATTGGTGTAGGAAGGAGGGGTTTGGGTTCCTGGAGAACTGGGCTGACTTCTCAGTCGGCTACCGGCTCTTTAGTAAGGATGGGCTGCACCTTAATGGGGACGGTACAGCTCTTTTGGGGAGAAAGATGGCCACCGAGTTGGAGGGGCTTTTAAACTAGGAGATGGGGGGGAGGGCTCAGAAGTAGAATCAGTCAGGAGGGAGCAGAGGACTGAAGGCAGTTGTAGGGTCAACAGCGACAGTAGGTCAACAACATCAATTGGCGGGTCTGTGCGGGAGAACAGCAGACCAAACAGAAATAAACAAAACCGCCAATCACGTTTAACTTCCGTAAAACTAAGAGGGGTATATGCTAATGCCAGGAGCCTAGCTAATAAGATGGATGAGTTGGACATGTTAGTACATGAGGAGGACATAGACCTTGTGGGAATAACGGAGACTTGGTTCGACCCCTCACATGACTGGCTGGCAAATATCCAAGGGTATTCGGTGTACCGGAAGGACAGGGTTGGTAAAAGAGGGGGAGGGGTATGTCTCTATGTCAAGAACAATATAAAGATGCTAGAAAGGAGTGACATTACGGATGGGATGAGCATGGATTTAGAATCTGTGTGGGTTGAACTTGATAGGGAAGAAGATAAGGGAAAAGTAGTTGTGGGGGTTTGCTATAGGCCACCTAACCAAGGGGAGGAGGTAGAGCTGGAATTTTTAGCACTAATAGGTAAAGCGGCAAAACTAGGATCAGTCATCATATTGGGGGACTTCAATTATCCCGACATTGACTGGGAAGAGGGGACTGCACACTCGCATAAGGCCCGGCTATTCACGGAAACCTTACAGGATAACTACATGTCGCAGTTGGTGGATTCCCCTACTAGAGAGAATGCTATCCTGGATCTATTGATCACTAATGACCCAGACATAATCTCGGAGGTAGGAGTCCAGGACAACCTAGGCTCTAGCGATCATAGGATGATCACATTTAGTATAAATAACAATATAAAAAGGCAAGTGGGGAACATAAGAACCCTAAACTTCAGAAGGGCAGACTTTCCAAAATTGTACTCATTGATGGAAAGGGTAAACTGGGACCAAACCCTGGGATCACTGACCACAGAGGAAAAATGGGAATGCTTTAGAACAATATTAAGCAAAGGCATCTTGCAGTGCATTCCTATGGGGAATAAATTTAGAAGAGACAAAGCCAAACCTGGCTGGCTAAACCGTAGCGTTAAAAAACTTATTAGGGGAAAAAAATTGGCCTTCAAGAAATATAAATCAGAGGGCACAGTATCGGCCTTCCAGCAATACAAGGAGGAAAATAAGAAGTGTAAACACGAAATCAAGATGGCTAAAATCAACTTTGAGAGACAAATAGCGGAGGATAGTAAAAAAAACCCAAAGAAATTCTTTAAATATATCAACAGCAAAAAAACTAGGGCAGAGCATATTGCACACATAATTAACGATGATGGGAGGATGGTTACAGAGGACACTGAAAAAGCAACCGTGCTGAATTCTTTTTTCTCGTCAGTCTTTACGCAGGAAAAGGAAGGGTACACTGACCATGACTGTATGGTTAGTAGTAATACACAGGACTTGCCACTATGGCTAACAGAGGGGGAAATCAGGGAAAGACTGGATAAACTTAACACAAACAAATCACCAGGCCCGGATGGCGTACATCCGAGAGTGCTCAAGGAACTCAGTATGGTTATATCTAGACCACTGTTCCTGATCTTTGCTGACAGTATTAGGACAGGAGATGTACCAGGGGATTGGAGGAAGGCTAACGTGATTCCGATATTCAAAAAGGGCCAGAGACATATCCTGGGAAATTATAGGCCTGTCAGTCTGACATCAATAATATGTAAACTTTTGGAGGGGATGATAAGGGACTATATCGTAGAGTATGCTAAAGACAACAACATCATCAGTAGTAACCAGCACGGGTTTACAAATGGGCGTTCTTGTCAAACCAATCTCTTAGCATTCTACGAGGAAGTGAGCTGTGAGCTAGATAGGGGGAGACCAGTGGATGTGGTGTACTTGGATTTCGCTAAGGCGTTTGATACAGTTCCCCACAAGCGCTTAATTTATAAAATAAGGTCTGCAGGTATCGACAGCAGGGTTTGCTCTTGGATACGGAATTGGCTAAAAGGCCGTGTCCAAAGGGTGGTAATAAACAGCGCATACTCAGACTGGTCTGAGGTAGTAAGCGGGGTGCCCCAGGGCTAAGTCCTGGGACCAACCTTGTTCAATTTATTCATAAACAGCATTGAGGAAGGGATCAGTAGTTCGTTATCAGTTTTTGCAGATGACACAAAATTGGCCAGGGCAATAACTGCACAGCATGAAGCAGATATCCTACAGAATGACCTGGACAAAATTACGGAGTGGGCAACGACATGGCAAATGAGGTTTAATGTGGAGAAGTGTAAGGTTTTGCACTTGGGGACCAAAAACATAAAAACACAATACACGTTAGGAGGGGAACCCTTGGGGGAATCAAAAATGGAGAAAGTTCTGGGAGTCTTGGTTGATGATAGATTAGGCAACAGCATGCAATGCCAAGCGGCAGCTTCCAAAGCCAACAGAATATTAGCATGCATAAAGAAAGGGATGTATTCCAGAGATAAGACTATAATCCTTCCACTTTATAAAACTCTGGTCCGACCGCATCTGGAGTATTCTGTCCAGTTCTGGTCGCCAGTCCTCAGGAGGGATGTGTTGGAGCTGGAGAAAGTCCAGAGAAGGGCAACTAAACTGATTAGGGGGTTGGAGGACCTTACCTATGAAGAGCGGCTGCAATTGCTCGATTTATTTTCCCTGGAGAAGAGACGTCTGAGAGGGGACATGATAGCAATTTATAAATATCTTAATGGGGATCTCAGCTTAGAAGAAAAGCTGTTCATTCGAAGGAATTGCATGAGGACTCGAGGACATACAATGCGATTAGAGGAGAAGCGTTTTAACCTCAGGCAACGTGGGGGGTTCTTTACTGTTAGGGCTACAAGATTGTGGAATTGTCTACCACAAGAGGTGGTTTCTGTGGGTAGTATGGTGACTTTCAAAAGACTCTTAGACTTACATCTCAAGGATCAGGAGATTGAGGGCTATGTTAGATGATTACAGTCACACACACCTACACAGGTTGAACTGGATGGACTATTGTCTTTATTCAACCTCACCTACTATGTAACTATGTAACTATGTAAGGTGTGAACGGACGACCAAGTCGGCGCCTTACACACCTGGGCCACAGAAGCCTGATGCCGGTAAGCCCAAGACGTACTCAAGGATCTGGTAGAGTGCGCCTTCACAGGGAAGGGAGGAACCTTCCCCTTCAAAGCATAGGCCTGCTCAATGGTCTGTCTGATCCATTTGGCGATGGTCGCAGCCGACGCCGCCATGCCCTTCCGAGGACCCTCAGGAAGGACAAAGAGGGAATCCGACTTGCGAAAAGCTTTAGTGGACGACAGGTAAACCCTGATTGCCCGGACAACATCCAAGGAATGCAAGGCAACCTCCTTCGGATGCTTAGGCTTCGCGCAGAGCGAAGGCAAGACAATGTCTTCATTAAGGTGAAACTCCGAGATCATTTTCGGAAGAAAGGATGGGTTAGGTCGCAAGACCACCTTATCCTTGTGAATCACCAAGTAGGGAGACCTGCAGGACAAAGCCGCCAGCACCGATACCCTGCGAGCCGAAGTGATCGCCACCAAAAAGGCAACCTTTTTGGACAACAGAGACAACGAGAT
Organism: Pelophylax lessonae; assembly: GCF_965119305.1. Taxonomy (NCBI): domain Eukaryota; kingdom Metazoa; phylum Chordata; class Amphibia; order Anura; family Ranidae; genus Pelophylax; species Pelophylax lessonae. The sequence continues at coordinate 122,430,044 of NC_138774.1, read as the reverse complement.
CTCCCTGATCTTTTCAAAGGGAGCCTGTTGTAATACGGACAGAACTAAGTTCAAGTCCCATGGAGGCAAAGGTTCCCCCTAGGAGGGACCAAATGTCGCACCCCCTGAACAAAGGTGCGGATCAACGAATCAGACGCCACAGGGCGTTGAAAGAGAACGGCCAGCGCAGAAATCTGACCCTTAATCGGGGCCAGCGCCAAACGCTGGTCCACTCCAGTTTGGAGGAAAGCCAACACTCTCGACACCGATCTGGAGAACCCCACTTCGCGCACAACATCTGGAAGACATCCAGGTGAAGGGACCATTCCCCCTGGTCCAGGGTCTGGCGACTCAGATAGTCCGCCTGCCAGTTCTCCACCCCCGGTATGTGAACTGCCGTTATCGCCGGGACGTGCGTCTCGGCTCAAGACAGAATGTCGGCCAATTCCCGAGCCGCCCGGGCACTGCTGGTGCCCCCTTGATGGTTGATATAGGCCACCGCGGTGGCATTGTCCGTCTGAACCGAACTGAACGGCCCCGAAGCCGGTCCGTCCATCGCAGAAGACAAAGCTTTATCGCCCTCAATTCCAGAACGTTGATCGGAAGGGAGGACTCCTCCTCCGACCAAGTTCCCTGGGCGGACAGAACGCCCAGAACACCACCCCAGCCCGACAGGCTGGCATCCGTGGTGATCACCGTCCACAATAATGGACGAAAAGACTTGCCCCCCGACACTGCCGGGGACTGGAGCCACCACAGAAGATCCCTTCTGGTGTGTTGGCACAACGAGATCCGCAGATCCAGGGATTGCGGCCGCCCGTCCCACTCGGCAAGAATCTCCGCTTGGAGACCCCGCGTGTGAAACTGGGCAAAGGGGATCGCCTCAAAAGCCGAGACCATCAAACCTAGACATCTCATGCATGTCCGGAGAGACGAGTGCCGGTTGTCCCTGAGGGACCTGACTTCGTCCTGAAGTGTCTGGAGCTTGTCTTCCGGTAGGAAGACCTTCGCTTGAACAGAGTCCAGAATCATTCCCAGTTAGGGAAGACGAACCGAAGGACACAGAGTCAACTTCGGAATGTTTATGGTCCAACCGAACCCTTGCAGTGTCCGCATTGTGGTGGACAGGTCGGTCACCAGGCTCTGACTGGCATTTGACCTTATCAGGATATCGTCCAGATACCCCAAGACAGCAATGCCCTGTGCTCGTAACAGGGCCAGAACCGGCGCCAGTACCTTGGTAAAAACCCGTGGAGCCGAATCAAGACCGAAAGGTAACGCCACGAATTGGTAGTGATCCTCCGCAATGGCGAATCGAAGGTACCTCTGGTGACCCTCGAAAATGGGGATGTGTAGGTATGCATCCTTCAGACCGATGGAGGCCATGAACTCCCCCGGACTCAGGGCAGCCACCACTGAGCGCAGGGATTCCATGCGGAACTTGCGAACCCGCACAAAGCGGTTCAGAGCTTTCAAGTCCAAAATCGGACGCACCTTGCCCTCCTTTCTGGGCACAGTGAACAGATTATTTATGCAAAAAAATGGCGGACCGCAGCAGCGGTCGCCGCTCAATCATGTCTGCACCCGAATCTGCCCATATAAAACTCACAGCAGAGCGGGAGGGCCCCCCCCCCTTGCAGCCCACAAAAAGGCATGCTAACCCATACCGGGATCTGACGGGGAGCCCGCACTTTACACAGACATGGGGGTACACACAGCCACAGACTGACACCCACACAGATGGTCCCCACTGTAAGATTCTGGTACCTTCGGTACCCTTCCAGCCCAATTCTTCCGCATATAGCTACCTGTCCCTTTAAATCTCGTGACGTCATCACTAGGCGCCGCTCTGAGCGGCTATTTCAATCGCCGGTTTTCACTCACAAGGTGTTCGTACAAACCGCTTGTTACACAGCCTTGTCTGACGCTGCCGAAGCCTCCAGCTATTTCCTGTATCTCGCTACGGATCCTGTATCTCGCTACCGATCCTTCTCCTCATTACCAGACCCCTCATCTCTCTAAAACCAACTAGTGATAAGTACCCCGCAGGGGATTCCTTCCTATCAACTTGCACTATCTACTCTTGTATACTAAAGACTGTTGCTATCTATGCATTACTATTTCTATCATCTGCACTGTTACATAGATTGCTAGCTCTTGAGTCTACTACCATCTATATCCTTGCACTGAGTTAGCAATTCCTGTACACTTCATCTGCTGTCCCCTACCACCTGTTAATTGTACATGATTGCTAACCTATCTGGATACTATCTATCACCATCTGCTAACACTCCTGAACATTACTATTGAGTGCCTATCATTGCTATCACTACTCACGCCTGTCCTTTCAGCACATCACCTCTATACTATCGTATACAACCTATCACTCCAGGAACATCTTAACTGAGTGCCTGTATATTTGCATGCTGAGGCAGGCTGGGCCACAATGATGAGTCTGGAGAGTTGGATATGGTGATTCAACACATCTCTGCACAACTACTGAGTGGAAATTCTGCAGCTGCATATCCATTCCACTAAACAAACGCCGGAGCGTTACAGATTGTACGAACCAGAAAAAAAAAATGGATTCAGCAGAATTAGCCACTCATGTGTTACAACTAACACAAAAGGTAGATGCACTAATCCTTTCCCTTACCGAAGTAAAAAATGAAAATCAGACTTTGAGACAGCAGGTAGCTCGTATTTCACAGCTTACTGCTGCTCAACCTCGTGAGCCCAAAATAAACCCTCCTCTAGTGTTTACAGGTGATCGAAAAAAAAATTGTGAATTTAAAAACGCATGTCAATTGCTTTTTAATCTAAAACCTCGTACTTACACTACAGACCAAATTAAAGTCTGCACCACTATCTCATATTTGTCGGGTGATCCACGGGCTTGGGCAGACTCTCTCTTTGAGAAAAATGACCCCCTTCTTAACTCCTATCCTTTATTTTTAGCAGAACTCGCTAGCCTATATGAAGACCCAAATAGGCAGAGTACTGCTGACAGCCAATTGAGGGCTTTAAAACAAGGAAGGAGACCTGTTGAAGACTTCGTAGCAGAGTTCAAAAGATGGACCCTTGATTCAGGGTGGAATGATGCATCTTTGCGAACCCAGTTCAGACTCGGGTTATCAGAAGCCGTTAAAGACGAGCTCGCCCGAGCGGATTTACCTGGCACTTTGGATGCCTTAATACAACTCAGCATCAATATTGACAGGCGACTGCGAGAAAGAAAGGCTGAGAAAATGGGAATACCATTATCCAATCCTTCTCGGGCTTCGCTCGTTGACCCTACTCCTATGGATGTAGGAACCATACGCCCACCATTATCGTCTACTGAACGAGCCAGGAGAAGATCTGAAAATCTCTGCATTTACTGCGCCTCCCCGGATCATTTGATAAGCGTCTGTCCCCTTGTCCGCAAAAAAGAGGGTGAGTGTTCACGTGTCTTGCTGGGGGGATTAACGACTTCTTTTTCTAATCCCTATCTTTTTATTCTATGACCTTACAGTGGGACCATAATAGGATCACCACTAAGGCTATGATCGACACAGGATCTTGTGGGAACTACATTGACACTAGTTTTGTTGCTTTAAATAAAATACCTATTATTTCAAAATCTAAACCTGTCTCTGTTAGTTTTATTAACGGTATTCTGTTATCTTCTGGTCCAATTACCAATCAGACACAAGCACTCCTTGCTACTGCTAACGAGTCTCATGCTGAGACCACTACTTTTGATGTATTACCTTCACCCCATTTTCCCATTATTTTGGGACTTTCCTGGTTACACATACATCAACCAATCATTGATTGGAAAACACGGACTTTAACCTTCCCCTCTCACTACTGCGAGACCACGTGTAACCTTCAATCATATAAAAAAATCCTGTCCATGGTGTCAGATGAAATTTCACCACCACCATGTTATCAGGATCTATCAGAAGTCTTCCTTGAGAAAAATGCTCATGTATTGCCTCCACATAGGGACTACGATTGTTCTATTGATCTACTCCCTAATAGTAAACTACCTTTCGGTCATGTTTATCCTCTTTCTCAGGATGAACTTTCTCATCTCAAGGAATACTTGGATGAGAATTTAGCGAAAGGGTTTATTAGACCCTCTACTTCTTCCACAGCTGCAGGACTTTTCTTTGTCCGCAATAAGGATTTAAGTCTCAGGCCTATTATTGACTATAGGCAATTAAATACCATTACGATAAAGGATCGCTATCCTTTACCTCTCATTCCCGAACTTATTGAACAAGTGCGCAGAGCTACCTACTTTTCAAAATTGGACCTAAAAGGGGCATACAACCTTATCCGAATCCGTAATGGGGATGAGTGGAAGACGGCATTCAGAACCAGATACGGATTATTCGAATATCTAGTGATGCCTTTTGGGTTGTGTAATGCTCCCGCAGCATTTCAACGATTCATAAATGACATCTTCAGAGACTTACTTGATGTTTGTGTTGTGGTATATCTGGATGATATACTCATTTATTCTCAGTCCTTGTCCGAACATGTAAGACATGTAAGACTTGTGCTATCCAGATTACTCGCACACAACTTATACGTAAAATTAAAAAAATGCCTATTTCACAAGGAAGAAGTACTATTCCTAGGATACATCATATCTAAGAACGGTATCAAGATGGATATGAGCAAGATATCATGTATACTGGATTGGCCTGTACCAACAACTCGTAAGGCATTACAACGATTCCTTGGATTTTCAAACTTCTATAGGAAGTTCATCAAGAACTTCTCTTCTATTGTGAGGCCACTCACACAACTTACAAGTGTAAAGAAACCATTCAAATGGTCTGAAGAAGCAAATAAAGCTTTCCGCTTGTTAAAATCAAGCTTCACTTCTGCTCCCATACTACGCCATCCAGACCCATCCCTTCAATACATCCTGGAGGTAGATGCGTCAAATATGGCTGTAAGAGCAGTTCTTTCCCAACGACCAACGAATACTTCACCACTCCACCCAGTTGCTTTTTTCTCTAAATCACTAAGTAGCCCAGAGGTGAATTACCCAGTGGGTGAAAAAGAGTTGCTTGCCATAAAATTGGCACTAGAAAATTGGCAACATCTACTTGAAGGTACTCGATTGCCAATACTCATATATACAGATCATAAGAATCTCCAATACCTTCAGACCAACAAGACTCTTTCCCACCGGCAGGTACGTTGGTCATTATTCTTCCTAAGATTCAACTTCCTAGTGACCTACACGCCTGCAGACAAAAACAAAAAAGCGGATGAGCTATCACGGCTAACCGAAGATAACTGCGCCGAAATCCCTTCACTTCCTATAATACCCCATGACCGTATTATTGGTGTTGTTCGTTCCTTGAAGGAAGAGATTCTGCACAGTATAGGACTGGATTCACCACCACCACAACTAAGTGCTGATGCAGAAGGCTTCCTCTACTTTAACGACAAACTCTACATACCTCCTGGTATGCGTACCAAGATCTTGGAATTATCACATGACGTACCTATGGCAGGACATATGGGTATGACTAAGACATTCAATTTGCTCACCAGGCAATTTTGGTGGCCTGATATGAAGACGTCTGTACAAAAATTTGTTTCCTCATGTGACATCTGTGCAAGGTCCAAAATTGACACTACAAAACCATCTGGTCTACTTTGCAGTCTACCAATACCCAAAGTTCCATGGGAAGTTGTGTCCTTAGACTTTATAGTAGAATTACCACCTTCCAAAGGATTTACTACCATTCTAGTGTCAGTGGACCATCTGACAAAGATGGCACATTTCATTTCTATTCGCAGATTACCTTCATCTAAGGAAACAGCGGAATTACTAGTGAAACATGTGTTCAAGCTACATGGAATTCCAAAGACTCTTTTATCTGACCGAGTTTCACAGTTCATCTCCAAGTTTTGGCAAGCTCTATGTCATATACTACGAATTGAGCGAAAACTTACTTCTCCCTACCACCCTCAGACCAATGGACAAACTGAAAGAGTCAACCAGTGCATTGAACAATATTTGCGTTGCTACACCTCATACCTACAGGATGATTGGGTGGACCTCCTCCCTCTGGCCGAATTTGCTTACAATAACGCAACCCACAGTACTACTAAGCAAAGTCCATTCTACCTAAACTATGGGTTTCATCCCACACTTCTTCCACCACGCATCCTGCCATCTAGTAACCCAGTAGCCTCTGACTATCTTACCCAAATAAAAGACTCTCTGGGTTTACTTAACACCACCATCTCACATGCCCATAGCCAACAAAAAAGGTACTACGACCTCCGTAGAAGACCTTCTCCTCAATATGCTATTGGGGATCTCGTTTGGCTATCTACGAAAAACTTAAGGTTAAAGATCCCCAGTAAAAAGCTTGGGCCTTTGTTTCTAGGACCTTTCCCAATTGAGAAGCTCATTGGGAGAGCTGCAGTTCAACTCACCTTACCGACAGATCTTAAAATACACCCCATCTTTCACGTGTCGCTACTGAAACCACATGTTCCCAACCAAGGAATAAGACCTACCATCTTGCCTCCACCTCCAGTACAAGTTGAAGGCGGAGAAGAATTTGAGATTAAGGAGATTTTGGATTCTCGTATCCACAGAGGGAAACTCCAATATCTCATAAGATGGAAAAACTATGGACCCCAAGACGACACCTGGTTGGATACTTCTGACGTTCACGCTCCCAGGCTTATACGAAGGTTCCACTCCAAATACCCGGAGAGACCAGTGCTATAGGCCTTCCGGAGCCGGCCTTAAGGGGGGGGTACTGTAAGATTCTGGTACCTTCGGTACCCTTCCAGCCCATTTCTTCCGCATATAGCTACCTGTCCCTTTAAATCTCGTGACGTCATCACTAGGCGCCGCTCTGAGCGGCTATTTCAATCGCCGGTTTTCACTCACAAGGTGTTCGTACAAACCGCTTGTTACACAGCCTTGTCTGATGCTGCCGAAGCCTCCAGCTATTTCCTGTATCTCGCTACGGATCCTGTATCTCGCTACCGATCCTTCTCCTCATTACCGGACCCCTCATCTCTCTAAAACCAACTAGTGATAAGTACCCCGCAGGGGATTCCTTCCTATCAACTTGCACTATCTACTCTTGTATACTAAAGACTGTTGCTATCTATGCATTACTATTTCTATCATCTGCACTGTTACATAGATTGCTAGCTCTTGAGTCTACTACCATCTATATCCTTGCACTGAGTTAGCAATTCCTGTACACTTCATCTGCTGTCCCCTACCACCTGTTAATTGTACATGATTGCTAACCTATCTGCATACTATCTATCACCATCTGCTAACACTCCTGAACATTACTATTGAGTGCCTATCATTGCTATCACTACTCACGCCTGTCCTTTCAGCACATCACCTCTATACTATCGTATACAACCTATCACTCCAGGAACATCTTAACTGAGTGCCTGTATATTTGCATGCTGAGGCAGGCTGGGCCACAATGATGAGTCTGGAGAGTTGGATATGGTGATTCAACACATCTCTGCACGACTACTGAGTGGAAATTCTGCAGCTGCATATCCATTCCACTAAACAAACGCTGGAGCGTTACACCCACACAGAAGTGCTTACCGTACCGGATGGCGTGGGGAGCCGTCTCCAGCGACAAACCGCCATCATGGTGACAGGGAGTGCCGCAGCCAGGACGCCTGTGTACTGCAGCACGAGACCGCATAATGGCGTCCAGTGAGGTAGCCACCTCACAGGCAGCGAACAGGGATGGGTCGTTCAATGTGCCAGGGCAAACCTAAGCTGAACGCTTGATGGCAGGCTGGGGATCCATCTGGCACTCAGCCCTGAGATCCAGGGCGGCCAGTCCGAGACCCAGCTCCGCATGAATATCTTCATCCGAAGAACCCTAAACTAAAGCTGACAAAATAACAGCTAGTGAAAAAAAAGGAAAATACTTTGAAATAAACTCAAAAAAGGGTAGAAGGCTGAGACTGAGCCCCAGCACAGGAAAGCCTGCTACTCCTAAGCTAGGCAAGATCAAACTGAGTTGGGAATGCTGGTGCAGGGAGGTATTGACTGAGGGGACAGCCCCTAGGGGTGTGTCTATGCTAAAAGCATTTGTTATTAACAATTCTTGTTGCCTAGCTACTCCTGCAGAGAAAAGGTCAATACCCATTGGTGAAGACTTGTGAGTGGGCGGCGACTGTCGGAGGACGTAAGAGAAAGACTGCTTTCTTTTCTTGGACTGTAATGTTTTGCACTTCTCAGTTATTTTAAGGAGAGCAGTGCAAGTAACTGGCACATTATTACAGCTTTATGTCATTAGCACACTGGGGTATGAAGAGTCAGCTCTTAAAGAGTTAGCCCAGTGTGGCTCTACATGTGGTTTCCTTGGGCAATGAAATTCTACAGTCGGCCAAGCATCCTGTTGGTAGTGTGTACCTGTCATAGGTGGACTAGCCTCTAGCAGTGAGGGAGATGTTGTCGGCACTCTTTCCTTTGCGGCCTGTCTCCCATAGCAACAGGAGCAGACTCACACCCTTAGAGGTCCCCATCCTGTACAAAGTTACAGAAGTACAGAAGTTCAAGAGCAAGGTCAAGTGCACGTGTGGAACCCGTGCAAGGTGCACGGCCGGGCCTACTCTGCTACTGAGAAATGGTAGTGGAAAACACTGGACGGGTGGTTGTGGACAAGGCTCTGCATGTCCCTCCTAATTGCAAATAACAGTGGGAAGGGGCACATTCACACAGGGACCCAATAGTTAACTGGAGGACAGTTATTGTGCAAGTGTGCACAGTGTATGTGTTCACCTCTGAGAGTTTCGGCTCATCTTAAGGTCAAATATTCCCTCACTTGTTCCAAGGCATTGATGAAAATGGCACTAAAGGAAAGCTACCCCATGTGTGATGCAGAGTGATTCTGTTGTATGTAAAAGCATATAGAGCGCTAGACTGCTAATTTCCCATCTGAGTGAGATGTCCGCAGCTAGAATAGGATGTAATGTCAAGAAATAGCTAAAGACTGGGCAGCCTCAATGTAACCACTGGGATGGTGGGACAAAACATAAAAATATAACACCAGTAGGCGCTCCTGGGAATACACATGAATACCATCTGTAAATAAGAAGTGTGCAAGAAGCTAATGGCAGGGTGGATTACTGAGCCCACCAAAGACCGAAAACCAGGTGAAAAAAAAGTCAAGGTTTATTAAAAGCATTAAGAACATAACCGGGTGTTGTGCAGTATTACCAGATGTTGACCAAACACAGGCTTTCAGCGGTAAGGATGTGCTGGGGGACCCAGATGTAAATGAGATCCTAGATGGGAGACCACCCACCGCTGGACAGCAGAGGGACTTGCATCACTGAAAGTGACATCATCAGAACCCAGGAGTCAGCTGATACAACCTTGGACTACTGGAGAACATCAGGAAGTGGGGCCGGTTGCCAGGACAACATGTTTCGGGGCATGCTCCTTTGTCAAATCCTGACAGGCAACCCAGCAAAGCTGCTTTATACACATTTATGAACATGGCACCACCCCTCACCAGAAGAAAGGCTTGTCAGCTGCTCCTGGATAGCATAATAGGTATTATTAGACAAACAACTGGCCTGAAAAGTAAAAAAAAACAACCTGTTGTGCTTGACATTCATACCATTATACTTAAACAATAAAAATTAAAAACATATACATATGTATGTATAAATGTATATATACAATTACAATATAAATAATAAGTATAATAACTTCTTATAGTGATATTTAATAACAAGAACTAATAAAATCCATAAAAAGGAAAGGGTAAGGAAACAGGTAAAAAGTCAAATCCAAAGGTAATATTACCATCACACAAGCCTAAAAAGGGTCATAAAGATGTATTAGACCACCAAAAGGTCTCACATTTACATAACACTGAAAATCTTCGTTAGTGGTAAGGGACCAGTCGGATATACATACAATGGCAAAGGACACCAGAGCACCAGTGTCAATGACAAGATGTTATATGGCGTGGGACACTGTGCTTGTCTGACCATTTCTCGATGAATCTGCGGTGCTCGCCGATTCTCTTGCTCTGTGGGCATATGGTATGTCCCACATAAAAGAGATCACAGGAGCATCCATAGATCACATGATCCATAGAACTAGTGGAAAACTGTCTGATGTTATGAGGTTTTACCAGTCCCATCCTGAAACGTTGTTTGGCCCTACACAATGTACTGGCATGTAAGGCATCCATGCTTCCCACATCTAAAGATGCCCGTTTAATTATCAAAAAAGGATCTAATATCGTCCTGTTTAACCTTGCGGACCACCTTCAGTTTACTGGGTGCAATAATGTTCTTTAACCGCTTCCCACCCAGCCACTGTACATAAACGACTGGGCGGGAACGTCCCTGTTCCAAATGGACGTACCCCTACGTCACTCAGAACGGGTGCTCACGTGTAGTGTGATTCTATAATGGCTGTGAACTTTGGATACAGCCCATCACAGATCAGGATATGGGCGCTGTGATTTTTTTTTTTTTTTTGCCCGTAGCGTGTGAATCACACTCAAAAAGACTTTGCACCCGTTGCATAAAAAGTGCACACACGCAAACGTGAACACACAAAAACTGAACAGGGTGTGCGAAAATGGTCTGGCCTCCGAAGAGGTTGGACCTATACCTTGATCCCCCGGGGCGCAAGACTCCTGACAGGGACTGAGGTACTTCCTATGGTTTGCCTGGCCGAGACCTGGCAAACCCCGTTCTCCAGGGGGACTGCCGAAACAGCCCACCCCAAGTACTGGGTGGGGCTCCCCCGAAGGGAGACCCCATGAGAGAGGGCGAACTAAGCCAGAAGGCCATGTCCACCCCCTCCCAAGACTTTCAAGGTAGGCCCAGAGACCCACACCGTACTCGTCGTGCAGGAAGAGAAGAGTTAAAGTGAAGTGACACACTACAAAGAAAAATACACACAAACAAAGAGGTGGGGAAGGGGAAGTGGAGAGGTGAATTAGTGCCTAAGTGAAAATACAAAGGCAGGCCTTCCGGCCGGAATAAAAATTCCTCTGGTCGAAGCCAAAAGGCCTTGCCCAAGAGGCAGGTGCAGAAAAAGTGTGTAGGTGCAGTGACCATGGTGCCGAAAAACTCAAGGCGAGCTGCCCCTCACCAGTGAGAATTAAGGCACCCCTGGGCTGCCACCCCAGGGGCACATACACTACTGGCTTTTTCTATCTCGGCCCATGGCCAGACCCGGTGTAGCCCTTACCTACCAGGAGGTTTGGAACTGTGATAGAATTATTGAATTCTAATATTCCTAAGCTGAAATGAACATTATATATTGAACTTTTTTGTACAAGAAAGCATCAGAACTGTCTTGAAGGCAATCACTTGGAAGAGTTGCGGGGGATGTGAGGGGGAACCAAAAACCTAATTAACATTGTTTAAGCTGACCATTTGGTGGGGGAAGGAACAGGAAAGACCTGACTTAGATGACTCTGTATTCTATGAAAACCCTCTCTCCCCACCCCCCACTCTAAAGGGAGTGTCTTTACCTGAGTAGTTGTGGTCAATAAAAAGGCCAGCTGGGGTCTCTTTCTTTCTCTATTGCATTGAAGGCTGACTAAAGGCCCGTACACACGTACCGATCGTCGGCATACAAACGTCGGTGGACGAAGGATCTGCCGATTGTACGCGTGTTAGTATGGTGCCTCCGACAGATGTCTGCGCACAATCCGCGGACAAAAGTCTTTCTTGCAAACATGAAAATTTTTGTATGCCGACACCAGAACGGACGATTGTTCGCCTGTCAGTACACAATTCGGCCGACAGACCGCAGATTTGCAAGACTGGGCATGCTCAGAAAATAGAAAACACAGGGAAAGTTAACCATTACATGACATCACTTCTGCAGTCGGCGGACAAAATTCTTGTGCTGTCCTTGTGCTGTCTTTGCACTTTTCAGCAGACACCGACATCCCGGGGAGAAAAGAGGAACATTTGTAAGCCGACCATCGGTACGTGTGTACGGGGCTTAAGACACAAGATGGTAACGTAGAAATTCTGTGTGTGTGGGGTAATCTATACCTTGTAATGTATTCTTTGTCTCGTGTATGGTTCTGTGTGACTTTGTGCATTTGCAACACTATTTGTAAAGATCACTGTTTTTTAAAGATTTTATTATCTATTTCATAATTGATTCATCTAAAGTTTATTTTCTGTAAAATAAATTTGATCTTTATTTTTAGCAGTTATCATTCATTACTTATTTTAATGGTAGTAGCTTCAACAACATTGGCTAGATTTTTGTATAGAAAAAGGTTATTGACTAATAAGTGGAAAAGAGAAGGGACTAGGAAAATTTCCTTAACAGAACGTGGACAGCTTAGGGAAAACCTACCTTCAACTGGGGACAAGCCTTTTGCAAGGCCAGATTCAACCCAGGAGGAAAGGCCCACCCACCGCCATCCCAATTCCTCACCAATTACATCCAGGAGCAATACAGACCGGCCTCCATGACGAACCAGCCCTCTTGCTCCCTTCAAACTGGTAGGGGCGGACCCATTCAAATCAGAAGGCAATGGACCCATCCGGCTTTCTCTGATGTGGCTTACTTCCCAGTCCCCCGGTAGTTCCGGAGCGCCCTGGTTCATTTCGGCCCCCACCGATACTAACCATCAGGTTCCATACCAACTGATAAGAACAGATACTACACTTGATCTTAGCCAAAAGGCCGAGAAGGATATCGGCGCTGTGATTGGCCCTCCCGATCACGTGATGGCTGTGTCCAATCACAGCCTTCAGAGTGCAAACAGAGACATTTGTCTCTGTGTCAGTTCTCCCAGCTGAGCTCAGTGAGAGCTAAGTGGGGGGGGGGGGGAGTCCTCAGTCCTCCCACCTCCTCGGCCAATGGCATGGGGTTTGCCTTTCGGCCAATCAGGGACCCGCTTCCTGATTGGCCATGAGGAGTATCCGTGTGACAATAGCGAATTTTCATTCGCTATTGTCACACAATGGGTAATAAATAAAGGGTCCACCCTTTCCTCAAGCCTATTAGAGCCTCTGGCTCTAATCAGGTGACAAAAAAAAAGCCCCATTGAACTCCATGCGTCTGGCGCCCCGCATGTAGATTAGGGGGCCGGGCGCTTGGATAGGGTGGGCGGCACCCCTGCGCCCCCCAACGCACCGGCCGCCACTGGACTGCAGTGAATCCCACACACTACACCTAGTACTACTGTCACCACTGTCCCTGTCCCATAAACATCTGTCCAAGTGTCCCCATGAATATCTGTACCAGTGCACAAAACATCTGTCCCAGTGTCCCATTAACATCTGTACCAGTGCACAAAAACATCAGCAATAGTGTTCCATTGCAATATCAACATCTGTCAGTGTCCACTGGTGGACGATCAACATCTGTGAAAGTACAGAAATGCACAAAAACCTCTGTCAAGTGCACAAGTGTACAATTGCACAAAAACATCTGTCAGTGTACCAGTGTCCCACCAATAAATAAATAAAAAATTTAAAGCACTCCTGTCCTCCTGTACTCACGTGTAAAGGCGAATGCACACGTTAGTCCCATACGCATATTCAAACAGCAATCGCAGCACACGTGAGGTATTGCTGGGAATGTCAGAGCAATAATCCTAGCACCAGTAAGTATGCAACAAAGAGTGGGTTTGGCGCTGCACTCTTTGTTGCCTACTTACTTACCAGGCACTACAACGATAGCTAGTTTAAGCAGGGGCAGCAGCTAAACACATTGCCAACATCCATAGCGCGGAAACACACAAGCAAACCAATTCTAGCACCAGACCTCCTGTGTAATGCTAAACTGGTAATAAATAAAGGCTTATAAAGCATCGCCTATGGAGATTTTTTTAAATACTGAAGTTTGGCGCAGATTCACAAGAGTGCGCAATTTTTAAGCTCAAATGCACTACTCCCAATGCACACACTCCCGTAGAGATGGCTTTATTTGTAAGTGGTTGCTGAAGTGACTGTGATTGGTCAGAGAGAGTAATGTCACCAGCACATCAAGATCTCCGAAAAAGGTCCCTGTGGACAACCTGATAAAATGTCTCCACATAGCGACCTTTGGATTGAACCTGGAATAAAATGGATTGGGGCCTGAACTGGGTATGTGTTATTTTTGGTAAAAAATAAAATATGGTGCTGCGCCAACTAAATTGATTAATCCAAAGCTTTAATCAGCAATCACATCATTACAGCAGAAAGCAACGTTTCGAAGCCACGCTAGACCCCTTCAGACATGTGACAATGTCCACGCAGGACCCCTTCCTGATGAAGGGGTCCTGCGTGGACCTGAAATGCTGCTTTCTGCTGTAATGATGTGATTGCTGATTAAAGCTTTGGATTAATTTTTGGAGATCTTGGTGTACTGGTAAAATTACTCTTCCCAGCGATTTTAAAGCATGACATGTTTGGTATCTATTTACTTGGGGCAGCATCATATTTTATTTTTTAACAAAAATAACTCATACCCAGTTCAGGCCCCAATCCATTTTATTCCAGGTTCAATCCGAAGGTCCCTATGTGGAGACATTTTATCAGGTTGTCCACAGGGACCTTTTTCGGTGCCTCCAAATGTAGGTCTGTTGGCTGTTCCTCCGTTCAACAAACATTTGAATTATCGGGACATTTGACTGTTTGTTCGGCACGCTGAATGACCACAATTACAGTGCATTGGAAGCCCTAATTGGCTAAAGCAATGAAAGCTTTGCACAATTAGGGCACAAAGCACTGTCAGAGTCATGATTGGACACTGTGATGATGACTCTATCCAAGGCTCATTGCTCTTAGTCCCACCCCACACCATAAAAATATTTTTCCCATTGCGGCCATTTGTTCAGTGCTACTGGCGAGTAAGTGTGCTATAGTGTGCTATTGTGTTTCCATTGTGAGTGTAGAATATCATTTTAGTTTGAATCTAGTGAGTGCAGTGTGAGTGTGAGTAGGATCCTTCATTTTTACTTTAGTGTCAGTTTAGTGTGAATCTAGTGATAATACAGTGTGAGAGTAGTGCGATCGTTAATTTTACTTTAGTGTCATTTTATTTTGTCAGGGCAGGTTTCCTGAAGTATATTTTAGTGTGTTACTGCACGTTTACTGCAGTATTGCCAGGGTGCCAGGAAACCAGACCACACAGGGATGCAGGTAAAATAAAGATGTTTATTGGAGAAAACAATAATAAACGCACAGCAAGAATGAGGAAGTGAGAGTAGGAACAAGACAGGGTCAAGTCCAGAAGCAGGTAGTAATCCAAGCCAGGGTCGAGTCCAGAAGCAGGTAGTCTACCGATGCCAGGTCATCTGCTAATGTGGGGTCGTCTGCCAATGCATGGTCATCTGCCGATGTGAGGTCGAGAGCCAAGAAAGTCGTCAGCCAAGCCAGGTCATACACGGAGAACAGAAGACTGCTAGAAGAGATGCACCTTGGAGCACAAACGCAAGGGCAAGGACTGCAACCCATCAGTTGATAGATATAGTTAGGTGTGCAGCATCATCACTGTGTGACACCCAGACAGAGGGCAAGTGATGATGCAATCAGAGTTTATAAGAAGCAGCAGTCTGCACATGTCCAAGATGGCTGCCAAGAAGAGGGCAAGGTAAGACCTTGACAGTACCCTCTCCTCGATGGCCCCTCCTCCGCGGAGCAAAAAACGGTTTCTGAGGAAAGCAAGCATGAAGAGTGCGAAGAAGGGCGGGAGCATGAATATCAGCGAAGGGAACCCAAGAGCGCTCCTCAGGACCATAACCCTTCCAGTGCACCAGATATTGAACCTGACCTTGTGCGTTACTGCACGTTTAACACAGTATATTTCAGTGCATTATTGCAGATTTACCGCAGTATATTGCAGTGGGTTAGTGTATGTTTAACACAGTACATTTTTGTGCGTTATGGCACGTTTAACGCAGTGTATTTCAGTGCAGTATATTTCAGTGCGTTAGTGAATGTTTACTACAGTATATTGCAGTGTGTTAGTGCAGTTTTACTGCAGAATATAGTAGTGTGTCAGAAGAGTGTGTCTGTGTAGTGCATACTCAAGGTAAAGTGCACCAAACACCACTCCCCATTGAATAAAGTGCATCCACGTTCACATTTCCCCATCTTTTTAAAATTTTGTTAATAAGCCCCTCCCCATCATGTCTGGGTGGCCAACAAGGAGAGGCAGATGTTCCCATGGAACTATGAGGGGGCCAGCAGCATCTGTGTCCACAGGCAAAGGTGGACATGGTTCGTCCTCAGGCAGGGCATCATTTCCTCTGTTCAGTAATGTTGCCCATGCTACCCAGCCACAGCATTGAGGAGGTGGTGAACTGGTTACTAAACCATCCTCATCCTCCTTATTCTCCATCACCCAAGTAGAGACTAGTACACAGTCCACCACAGCTGCCAGAGGGGTTATTCTGCCTCCTTGTCCACCACCAACACCCAAAGCCCAATTTTTCCGCCACTGTTTGACTGGAACATATCATTGCAATTTTTAACAGAAAGGCCTATTTTTGTTTTCATTAAGAGTACCTCTATAGCAATGGTTCTTAACCTGGGTTCGATCGAACCCCAGGGGTTCGGTGAGTAAGTCTTGCGGGTTCGGCGGAGGTCAAGACACACACCCGACTCATATGATTCGTGATGACACGCCCCGCTCATTGGCTGCAGGTGATCACGCAACATCACTTGGCCTATCTGTGCTGCAGGGAATTTGGCGCGCCCAGTAGTCGAATTGTAACTGTCGTGATGGTACGTCGTGTGATTTCTTTCTTAATATTTTAATCCCTTCATACTATGTCGAGCAAAAAAAGAAAGTGGTCGGACGAATATGTACAATATGGATTCACATGTATAACGGAACGTGATTGGAGTCAGCATCCTAACTGCATGATTTGCAATGCCAAGTTGAGCAATTCTAGTCTAGCACCGGCAAAACTAAGAGAACACTTCCTTAAGCTGCATGGAGATGGAAAATACAAGAACACAACGCTCGCTGAATTCAAGGTGAGGAGAGCCAGATTTGATGAAAAGGCTAGTCTGCCTGTTCTCGGCTTTGTACCCATATGAGGATCAACAAACCGATCCTCATAGCATCGTACGAAGTTGCTTACCTGATCGCAAAGCAGGGCAAACCACACACCATTGGTGAAACACTGATAAAACCAGCTGTGTTGAAGATGGCGAATATCATGCTGGGAAAAGCGGCTGAAGTTAAGTTATCCCAAATTCATTATTATGTTTGTGTTTTTGTGTGAAAATCATGTTTTAATGGTTTTGTTCTTTGTTCTTAATGGTTTTGTTCTTTGTTCTTAATGGTTTTGTTCATTTTGTGCACCTATGTATAAATATATACCTAAATATATACCCATGTTTTGAATTTGAAAAAAATCATATTTTATTTTTCCAATTAAGAAGGGTTTGGTGAATGCGCATATGAAACTGGTGGGGTTCAGTACCTCCAACAAGGTTAAGAACCACTGCTCTATAGGATTACGGTATGAAGGCACCACCAACAAGAAAGCTTGCAGAGAAAATTTTATTTTTTTGGCTTTATAAATGTCATTGCTGCAGCAGGTTCTATACACGGTACAGATGTGCCACATTACAGGCAGATTAAGGGGACTCCCCAGGCACAATATATAAAGACATTTTTTATTTTTATTGTTATTTCCCATTTTTATGGTTTTACATTAAGCATCAGTTAATCACTGCTCATTTAGAAATTCGTTTTTTTTTTTTACAAATGGTCATTGATACATGTCCCCAGGGCAATACCCGGACCCCCATGTTTGTGATGTTTGAAAGTTCTGCCGTGAACCGAACTGGGGGTCGTTTAGCCCATCTCTATTCAAGAGTAGAGCATTATATGGTACAGGGTTGTCTGTTATAACAACAATTTATAGACGAGGGCTACCCTCAAGAGTTAATTCAAGAGGCGTATTCGAAATTTCTGAATAACCCCCCCCCCAAAAGGCCTCCAAATAGAACCAAACTCTTCCAACAGAACATCATGCGATTTACCACAACATTCAATGGTGATTATTGTGCCATTGGGAAGGTGTTTGGGAAACATTGGCATATCTTGTAGATGAACCTGAAATTGGGACCGGACTTTTCTGTTAGACTTCGCATTACCTTTAGCAGGGCACACACCTTAAAGAACATTATTGCGCCCAGTAAATTGAAGGAGGCCAGCAAGGTTAAACAGGATGATATTAGATCCTTTTTTGATAATAGAACGGGCATCTTTAGGTGCAGGAAGTGTGGATGCTTAACGCGCCAGTTCATTGTGCAGGGCCAAACAACGGTTCAAGATGGGACTAGTAAAACATATAACATCCGACAGTTTATCACTTGTTCTACGGATCATGTGATCTATAGGTTGTGATGCTCATGTGACCTGTTGTATGCGGGACGTACCATATGCCCACTGCGCAACAGAATCGGTGAGCACCGGTTCAAGTAGCAAGTCAGAGTAGTGTACTACAAGCTGGATGGGTGTATTAGGTATTATACAGAAGGAGGACTACTGTTACCCATCAATAGGTGTGGTTTTATGCGCTGCTGTGCCCCTAATGGTGTTGTTTTGTCTATTTTTGTGTGTTTAATA
Source organism: Pelophylax lessonae (assembly GCF_965119305.1). Classification (NCBI taxonomy): domain Eukaryota; kingdom Metazoa; phylum Chordata; class Amphibia; order Anura; family Ranidae; genus Pelophylax; species Pelophylax lessonae. Next base: position 122,411,461 of record NC_138774.1, on the reverse strand, counting down.
AACTAAATTTTTATATATATTTAAATGTATATGTAAATAAGTGATACTTTAAAAGTCCAACATATGAGTATAGTTTTCTCACTGACATTGTGGCATGGTACATGAATTAACTTTTTTGAAGAAAGCAACCAGGCAAGATTTTCTTCAAAAAACATTTCAGCAGTTTGGGAAAATGCTTGGCATTAGCAAGTGAGTTTGGTGTATTGTGGATGACAATGGCAAGAGTAGTGCAGAGCCGCAGGAGTTACATCAAATTAAAAAAACATCCAAACCTGCATTATTAGGCCTCCTACACAGTGGCATTCCTGTGTTTAACTTTTCTAAAGCAGGTGAAGTTATCTAGGAAGTAAAAACTACTTTTATACCGCCCATGTCACTTGTTCCTGCATTTACATAATATGCAAAAAATAAAAAAGGCACTCAAAGTCCAAATACCAGTAACAACAGTGACGCTGCACGGAAGCTCACCATTCCTTTCCTGCTTGTCAGCATCGGGAGCGAGTGAAGACAGATCCACATCAGCTGTTCATAGTGTTGGGGTGGCCATGTGCTCACGCCCTGACATGTTTCGTCATCACACTGACTTCTACTTTTTTTTTTTTGCATATTATGTGAGTGCATAGAGTGGGGGATTTTGGGGGTATGTTTATTAAAAACTTGTGTTAAAATACTGCCCTATGAGCCCTCTATGTTCTTTTCCATTACTCTTCAATGATTATTTGGTATATGGAACCAGGGCATCCCTTGCCATCCTGATTGGGGAGATCTTGATGTCCAAGGAATCTGGATTTGTCATTCTGGATCCGGTTGATGATATAGTGAATAATCAAGGCTCTCATAACGTTTAATTTTGGTGAGTGAGCATTACCCTGGGGGGTCACGTGGTGTGGTGGAAGTATATACTGTATCTACACTCCCTTTGATTCTCTCACCAACGGAGTGCTCATGGTTCACCTATGTATTAAGGGGTCATACTCTTTTCAGCGCTGCTTATGTGTTGGACTTTTCTTCTTCTTTTTCATGGACTTCTGAAAAGTTCCACTTTAAATACATAACAGCTGTAGAAGGATTTGTTACCTCTGTGTAGTTATTAGAATAACGTTTGGTATGTAGCAATTTTATGTAAATTCAACTGATTACATACAAGAACAAGAAGAGAAATACAAATCCGTAGCTGCCTATGAACTCTGTTTCTGTGGGTATTATAGTAGACTGCTGAGGTCACACCGCCCTACAGTCTCTTTTGTTCATGACCTATATCAGCATTCAGTGTGCACGTCAGCATCCGTGTTGGCAGGTTTTTGGCATTTACACACTGGAAGTTCAAGTACTGATAGGGAATAGATTGTGTTTTTTTGTGTATGCACAATGCACCCCAGTGATATTAAATCTACACTATGGCAAACAAAAATGCTTTTAAAGGTCAACTCCACCCAATTATTTCAGTGTTGTGTGTATGCTGCTGTGTTGAATGTCATGCTGGCTTCCTATATCCTAAAGGTGCTGTAGAACAGTGGTTCTCAATTCCGGTCCTCGGGACCCACTAACAGGCCAGATTTTAAGTATTACCTTGGGGGATGCAGACTAGAATACCACAATCACTGAGCAGCAAATGAGATCACCTGTGATGTAATTTAGTTATCTTGCAAACCTGGCCTGTTGGTGGGTCCCGAGGACCGGAATTGAGAACCACTGCTGTAGAAGATGGATATCTCTACCACAGTTCATAGAGCTTCACAGACCTGTTCACACTTATACAGTGACACAAATGTGTAGCCTTACCCCCAAAGGAGCCACTGGATGGGATGGGTTCTGGCCTCAAAATTTTCAAAGACCTCAGCCCCTCTGACACATTAGGTTGAGAACTAAAACACACAGTAGCACAGTGAAATTCCTGACAATAACACCAACGCCCAAATATAATGCTAAGTTTAAATAACGCAAGCACAGAGTTAATTAGTAAAAAAAACTTAGTTTATTGTCATAATATAAAGTTGGTAAAGGCAGGCAGAGGTAACAAGTGAGGTAAACGATAACAGTAGTAATGCACTTAGTATACAGAATACATGGCACAAAAGGACAAGGTATAAGATGACACTTGCCACCCAGAACAGCATAAACAGTAAAAAAAAACACCACCTGAACTATAAACTACTGGTGCTATACTGTCAGAATACACTAATGGTGGCTAAGCTAGTCCTAAAACCGTCTGGTGAAAACTGTGGACTAAACTGTGCTCTCCCGCAGGAGGTGTGTGTTTATTACAATCATTGTCTCCCTGGTAGGAAAATGTTTTTTCTTTTTAAAACAGTTTGAATAAATTGTTATAAACCAAAAAAACAACAATGGTATATTAAAAAACAAAAATCGTACATAGCCCAAAGTGGCTAAAGGAGTTTGGGGGAAAGTGTACCCTCCAAAAAAAATAAAAAATTACTGAGCAGGTAGAAAAAGAATACAATCAGAGTGCAGAGTACATAATAAAGAATAAAAAACAGTCCTCTGGCAATTGAAAACTGGTAGTGCTGCTGCTGATAAATTGCAGTGCTCGCCCACGAAGCCTATGTGAAACAAAAGAAAAAAGAGTGCACATCTCATAGTGCAGTACCATGAGAAAGATTTAATAATGAAAACCAATAAAATATTACACTCAAACAATGAGAGAGCGGGTGTGGTGGGAAGCATGATGCTGCAGCTGATGTGAAGGCTGTACAAGGGACGTCTGACTCCCCGTCTTGGCCACAAGCTGGGGAGAAGCGATGGCTGCTGCTGTAAATACCGACGTTGCAGGAAAAGATGACAGGAGCCACCAAGGTTCTGGAACCCTCCAGAAAACCACCTGTAGTACAAGCTAATGCTGCCCTGGTAACAGGAATGTGTTTCAAAGCAATACGGCTTCTTTATCAACCTCTAAAACTGTTTAGTGGGCACTATAGAACAAAAATTGTGTCTGAACAGCCGCACTCCAATGCCAATATTTATTGAAAAGAGGATAAAATACCACAGCATACAGAGGTACGGATCAAAGACAGTTGACGCGTTTCATACTACTAACAGTGCTTAATCATAGCTAGTGAGCACTGTTTGTAGATGAGAGGTCAAGAATGGGTATAGAGAAATATAAGGGGTTTGTGTGCAGGTTGCATAATAGGGGCAGTCCTTGAGATGTTTCTTCTGCCGGCTATATGTTGGGGTACCTTGAGAAGCATTGGTGCACTTAACAAGAGTCCTGATGAACCTGCATGCAGTTAAGAATTTCTACAAGGGTGGTAAAGTCTTTGCACTGATCTCTAGCTCTACAGATATCCTCCAAAGTGCAGCATTCTCTCCAAGGGATGGCATGTCCCAGTGTGCAATGCAGCAGACCAATGTCCTCCTCTTACTGCTGATTACTGAGCCCACTTTTATTAAATACAACAGAAAGTTCACTCACACATCAGTTGCCCAAACTTAAGGACCAGGCCTTAAGTTTGAAGGTTCCAAAATGTCTTGTGTGGGATAGAACCTTCGATCTTGTGTCCACTTCTTACTAGAAGCCTGCAGGTTGTGTTTATCTCCAGGTAAAGAACCCCATTATAAGCTAGGCCTGATGAAAGCTTGGGGCAGTTGCTGCTATTTGGGTGAGGAGCCCTATCAGGAGAGCTGTATGTTCCTGAAGGAGACTGCACCTCATGGTGGGGGGGGGGGGGGGTGCCTTATCATTGGATTGTGAAAATTGGGACAGCTACACAGGTCTGAAAGACCAAGAGAGGGTCTGGAAGGTGTAACGATGTAATAATTAGCCTTCTGGAAATGTTAGGTAAGTTGTTGGATCAAGAGGCACTTGCAATTTTAATAGTAGGTAAAGCAAGGACTAAATTGCATGCCTATAGGGCTGTACCTTGGGGCAAGTTCAGAAGTTTCAAACAAAGCTCCTGTATGGATTAGACATGTGCAGCACTGACTGGAAATTCTAAGGTTTAGCATCTGTAAAACAGCAGGATATACTACTGCAGGATATGCTACTAATGGTAGAATATTTTAGGATGATTCTGCTCAAACATTGCACAGATTGAGGACTTATGAGCCAATGACCATATTCGCTCTATCAGGCTGAATTCTCTATTTATGATATGTTCCCATTTGACCATGTAAGCATATTTTGGGGGTTGGTCACATTTTATGTTTTTAGATGTTCAAAATGAATCTTTGACAAGAGGGTTCTTTTATACATAGCCTCTCAAAGGTTGCAGGTTGAGAGTTATTTATTTATTTATATATTACAGGTACTTATATAGTGCTGTCAATTTATGCAGCACTTTAAATATATATTGTACATTCACATCAGTCCATGCCCTCATGGAGCTTACAATCTTAGGTCCCTAACTCACATTCCTACATACACATAGTATGACCAAATTGGACAGGAGCCATTTAACCTAAAAGCATGTCTTTGGAGTGTGGTAGGAAACCGGACTACCCGGAGGAAACCCATGCAGGCACAGGGAGAACATGCAAAACCCAGGCAGGAAGAGCTGTGGTTGGGATTTAAACCGACAACCCTAGTGCTATTGAATAATACATTTAAAGATAGCTAATGTAGCACTGCCCCCTAGAGGACTGCTGGATTGTTCACCTTTTCGGGTCCCTCTGGGTTACCGTTAGCAACTGCATACAGAACTTAACACTTTACTTTTCTGGCTCAGTCAATGAACAGTCTAGGGGTTTTGGTTGTTTTTGTTGTTTTATTATAAATAGGGAGGGGAGAAGGGAAGAGTAGGAAACTCCGGAACTTGAACTATTCACAATTCTAAGGACTTCTATCTGAGGTGCAACCAGGCTGCGAATTTCACCTTGCCACTAGATGAATTGTACATTCTGAGCCTCTGAACAAAAGACTTGGTTGCACACTATCTTCGGGGTACTCACCTAGCACCCCCTTTCACTACACCAGCTGACACCCATCCTCTGACTATTCTTCTCTGGGGTGGCCCCTTTTCTGATCAGGCCCTTAGACATGATCCCCTGTACTCATAATACTTTTTTCCAGGTTTTCCAGTGTCTTAACCCCTCTAGTCAGCTCTCCTGGACCTCTGGGTTCAGCTCCTTCCTTTTGGCTCACCAGGCCGACTGCCTGTGACCATACACCAACTGCTGCGGAAGAGGAGGCAGCTGCCACCCTACGTCCGGGACTCTTCTCACCAGCCAAAGACCCCGAGCACACGTGCTCCTGGCTTTTATACTACACCCCACAATGCACTCAGACAGCAGTCTGTGCCAATCACTGGGACTGTATCAAAGCCTGTGTACCCATTGGTCAGGTTTTGTCCACTTTCCAATATGCCTCCCTATTGGACCAGTGTGAAGCACTGCCCTAGACCAGATAAATCACACACTGAGCACCATGAGCAGACCTAACTCACAGATCCTGCTCTCTGTTAAGCAGAAAGCAATATAGAATTTGCCTGTTGCTCCTCTGATAGGCAGACAGAGCCAAAACTATACTCACTCTCTAGCACCTACTGTACCTAGGAGGGTGCTACACTAAAACAGGAAGATAGCTAAATAAGTACCTAGTCAGTATGTTATGTCACTTTTGAAGCACTGTAAATAGAAATAAGGATCTGGTTGACCACCAGGGGTTTTAGCCATTCCTTGCTGCATCCAAACCCTTTGCCTTTAGATATGCTATAAGCCAGGTTGCATTTAAAAGAAATGGAATCTTAAAGTAACAGTAAGACAAAGAAAACATTCTATGGTATATTAAATGGTATTGTTGTAAAGATTATATTCTAGTGCCTCTATTCTTTTTCTTAACATAGCAACATGCGGTGTCTGTGGTTGCTAGCTCACCAAGCAGGTCTAATGCTGACTATTCTTTAAATGAAGATAGCACTGCTGTTTTTGGTGGTCTTAGTAGCGTGAATGTTGTTGTTTTAGATGTGCTGCTCAATATTCAACTTGTGCAATGAGCATCAAACCAAAGCAAAGAGTGAATGGACTATTGGCTGAACTAAACATGTGTCCCTTTTTTTTAAACCTGATTATATATCTGTATTGTCCTGTGGCCATCCCAGGAAGTGTGCAGAGTTAAAACGGAACTTCACACTCTCAATCAACATTGACTATTTTAATGCTTATGCTGTTAGCATTAGTGATTAGGAAAGTACATATTTACTTGTTCACATTTTTTTTTTTACATCTCCTCAGTTACTACCTGGTTTTCAGGCCTAGGCAAATTATGTCATACTTCCTAGGAGTCTTCAGGAGACGAGGAGGGGCTTTCTTATCTTTACACGCCTTCCTGACTGAGCTAAGGGCAGATGGATTCCAGGAATTAAATGCTACATGAATCATCTGTCATTACTCAAGATGGCCATGGCCAGGAGTGCTAGGAAATGTTTTTCAAAGGGATTTCTTAGAAAAATAAAGCATGGAGACATAGAAGGATGGGCAAGTTTGCTTTGAATAATAAAAATTAATAAAATTACGTTTTTGATTTGTGGTGCTTGGATGCAGTCTAGTTCTGCTTAAAAGGCCAAGAAACTGAGTACTCCCGTTCAGTTAAATGTGCCCATTAAGTGAGGTGACAGGCACAATTAGCTGCAAGACCATTGAGTTCCATGAATATTTCTGGGATTTGTAGTGCATTTATGCATTTTTATCTATGTATTGAACAGTATATTGCCTTGTAAGTCATTACCAGCATCCTGGAAAATACATGTTTGAATCTGTTTACCTAAAATGACATTGTACCTTCTATCATTTGTAAATATTTATTTATTTTATTTGTCCCTTAAATGTATTTTCTGCTCCCCAGTGCTACGTATGTCTCTCATCTACTATATTGCATGCTAAACTGATACAGCAGCTTCATTTTAATAAAGATATATAGCAAAATGATATATATATATATATATATATATATATATATATATATAAAAAAAAAAAAAGAATACCATGGTAGAATTATTATGAAGTATCTAAGATTTATGAGAAAAAATAATCAACAGAATTACAGAGATGCCCTTTCCTTTCTAGAAATATAAAGCTTTCATGTAAGTTCTCACTCTGTTTGAGCTGTTGTTTCATAAAGTAGCAGTCATAGTCCTGAGCGATTGCACATGCTTATTAAGATGCAGAGATTGCCGTAAAGTTTAGAGAATATCCTATTAAAATTAGAATTTCAAATATCTCAGACATTTCAAATTTATCCACATTTCCTTTTGTTGAAGTCCATCTAGCTGATTCTGGCAGCTGTCAGTGCACTTAAATCTCATAAAAATTCCATGTAGGCTTGTGTCAGCTAAGGATATTTTAAAGGATAAGTCCATTCAAAACTTATATTTCATCCTTGCGTGAACGTTTTAAATGGAAAGTGTCAGCTATTGTAACCTTAAAAATGGCGCCGGGGGGGGGGGGGGGGGGCAGTAAGAGGGGCACCTGATGTGAGAGCAATGTTTTTATGTGGGGGGCTTTGGGAGGCCCCCTAAATAACTGGAGAGACACTGCAATCTTTGGTTGGACAACAGAGCATACAGCAGGATCCATAATAGCTGCTAGAGGGAGGGGTCTGCTCTCTCTTTTGTCCAATAGCAGCCTACTGTGGGTATGCAAAGAAAAGGGCACTTATGGAGCACATGCTGTCTTATCAGTATGGAAAGTGAGAATAAACTGCACTTCTTCCAGTCTCATTTGTCAAGCTTGAGCAAAATCAAAAAAGTCTGGCGCTAAGCGACTGGGACTATCGCTCTCTCCATATAAAAGCCCAAAATTGGGCAGGGGGCTATAAAGCTGCTGGATGGAAAAAAGCACCAGGAGCGGTGCTGAGTAGCAGACAGTCAAACCAAATATAACCACAAAAAAAAGCACTGAATTAACCCACTAATGTCTATGGTGATTGGCAATATAACTATATAGTCATTTAGTCAGTGTTGATGGCTCCAGCGTGAATGGTAAACAATAAAAAGTTTACTAGAAATGAACCCACAGGCTCAACCATCCAGGGCGGTCTTGCGGTGTTGGCTGCCGTGGTGTGTTCCAGCAGTTAGGGGCCCCGATGTGTGTGTGGGGGGGAGAGAAGATACCACGATCAAGCCAGGCTGGAGAATGAGCAACAGTGAAACAAACCGGGCGTGGCGTCATCCACTCGGGAAGTCTCAATTTGAAATGAGGCTTGGGCTGCAGATGGAAACAGGTGGAGAGGAGAGATGCAGGGGGAGGTCACTGTCATCCTGACTACATGTTTTGGGCGTGGCTCTTTGTCAAGTCACATGATTTGGACAGCGGATGGGATTTAAATAGGGGCTGGCCTCGGGATGTGTACAATTTTGTTAAGGGAGCCACAATCTTTTCACATGTAGGCTACTGCTGCACAGTCCTGGATAGTTTAGATAAAACCTGCTGGTAGAAAGCACCAACTAAGACAATACTTATGTAAACCAGCTGAAAGAAGATGTAAACAAACGTATAAAAGCTCACTCAAAATATACTTTGAAAAATATATGAAATAAAAAAATGTAATAAAAATAAATTAAACTAAATATAAAAAATCGAAACCTAAAATAAAGGGAAGAAAGCATGGGAAGGGGAGAAGGATATACCAAATAATTTAAGGATATATGCAATGGCACAAAGGGCCAAATGCATCCCAAAAACAAAAATAAAAGAACCAAAAAAAGAATGGAAGCTAAAGAATACTCTGCACTTCCAAGTCCTCATTTAACCCATTGGGGGTTAAAGAGGCAAGCTTATAAATCCAGAAAGTTTCCCGTTTGCATAGCAGGGAGAACCTCTCATTGGTGGTTAGAGAACCTGTGGGTATGAACTCTATTGCTGCCACTCTTAAACTCCGAATATCCTTAGCGTGATGGATCTGAAAGTGACTAAAACACTGTGTTTCGGGCAACCCTTCTGTATGAGGCGGCGATGTTCACCCACACGTGTACGTAAAGTACGTATAGTGCGCCCCACATTCAGGAGCTTGCAAGGGCATTTGAGTAAGTAAATAACATATTCAGAAGAGCAGGTTATAAACTGTTTGATGTCATAAGTATTACCTGCTCTACCTGAAAATGAGGACTGACACAGGTGCACAGGTGTGAATGGGGCCTAAATAATGTGCCACATACTACACTACTACTAGCAATTTATGAGGAACACCTGTACACCCACTCATTCATGCAGCAGTTATCTAAATAACTGATTATGTGGCAGCTGGGCATTGCGTAAAATCATGCAGATAAAGGTCAGGAGCTTCAGTTTTTCACATATACCCAGTGAAGTGACTGGCTTCAGGTAATACACAGAGATGAAACATGTCCTCCTACATATGTTGTACCTATTTATCTGCAGTATTCTCTTCTCTACAGCCATTTAAACTTCTGAAATGTTAAAGCTTGCTTGAGAGCTCAGAAAAAAGGGGGTGGAGAGCTGAAATTACACTCTGCAGAGCTAAGTGAGGAGAGCTCTGAGACCTGATTGGAGAGAAGAGACACACCCCCTCCACACAACTCATAGGAACAGAGTTGAGGCTGTCAATCTGCTAGAGGTCTCTACCCTGTCACAATTTTTCTCTTGGTGTCATAAAACATGTCAGAAGTGACTGAAACACCAGAAAGGGGAATAATGTGATCTCATTAATTTTGACTATGGCATAATTTGTACCAGTAGGCTAGTTTGAGTAATTTAAAAAAGGTAAATCAACACTAAAGGTTTTTTTTTAGCTAAAATAAAAAATATGTGTAGCGCTACACCTGAAGGAGCCACCTGGTAAATTGGGTTCTCTGTTCTGCGCCTTGACACCAAGGACAGCCTCAGCCCCTCTGACGCACCTGGTTGAGTGAAAGCTACTGAAAGCACAAATAGGAACACAAGTGTGGATACCTTTAACCACTTTATGAGTGCCCACCGCAGATATACTGCGGCAGGGTGGTCGCCCTGCGCCAGATCACGTACCTAGTACGTGATCTGACACTTCCGGGTGAGTGCGCAAGCGCGCTGCTGGCGACCTGCTTCGGCTGTGATCAGACACAGCAGGAGCCCAGCAGTGGGTACTACAGACTGCCAATTGTTAAGCACAGAGGCAGAACAGCGTTTTGCCCTTGTAAACAAGGCAGGTTGCCCTTCTGTCAGTAGGGAAGGCATTGATCTTGTGTTCCTATAATCCAGAAAAGTGGATTATTGCCTTCCTAAAGTAAAAGCACCTCCCCCACAGTAACCAAGCACAGGCTAGATACACAGTTAACCCTTTGATTGCCCCTGATGGTAACCTCTTACCAGCCAGTGTCATTAGTACAGAGACAGTGCATATTTTTTTAGGACTGATCACTGTATTAGTGTCACTGGTCCCCAAAAAGTGTCAAAAGTGTTAGTCAGTGTCAGATTTGCCCACTGCAATATTGCAGTTCTGCTATAAGTTGCTGATTGCCGCCACTAGTAAAAAAATAAAAAATAAATAAAATGATCCATGTAGACGTTATATCTTTTGCGCAAATCAAGCAATATATACTTACTGGGATTTTTTTTTACCAAAAATATGTAGCAGAATACATATTGGCCTGAATCAATGAAGAAATATGATTTTTTACATTATTATTGAATACATTTTAGAGCAGAAAGTAAAAATCATTGTTTTTTATTTTTTTTCAAAATATGTCTTTTTATGTTTAAAGTGAAAAAAATAAAAACCACAGAGGTGATCAAATACCACCAAAAGAAAGCTCTATGTGTGGGGAAAAAAAGGACATACATTTTTTTTTGGGTACAGCGTGGCACGACTGAGCCATTGTCAGTTAAAATAACGCAGTGCCGTATCGCAAAAAATGGCCTGGTCATGAAGGGGGTAGATCTTCTGGAGTTGAAGTGGTTAATTTGAATTAATGTCAGGAAATAGACACAAGACGGTTTAGTGGTGAATTCAACTCAATGTGTTGGTATGGGTATGAATACGTGGTGGTTTGAGCATAAATTAGCATACCAGGCACAGTCTGCTAGACCGTATAATCACTATGCCAAAGTAACTTAGACTAGAGTTCTGTTACCACTAGACTGGAATCAATACAAGGGCATTTGATGGGAAGATGGATGGAACCAAATACAGGACCATTCTGGAAGAAACCCTGATGGAGTCTGCAAAAGACCTGAGACTGGGACAGAGATTTGTCTTCCAACAAGACAATGATCCAAAACATAAAGCAAAATCTACATGGAATGGTTCACAAATAAACATATCCAGGTGTTAGAATGGCCAAGTCAAAGTCCAGACCTGAATCCAATCGAGAATCTGTGGAAAGAACTGAAAACTGCTGTTCACAAACGCTCTCCATCCAACCTCACTGAGCTCGAGCTGTTTTGCAAGGAGGAATGGGCAAAAATTTCAGTCTCTCGATGTGCAAAACTGATAGAGACATACCCCAAGCGACTTACAGCTGTAATTGCAGCAAAAGGTGGTGCTACAAAGTATTAACTTAAGGGGGCTGAATAATTTTGCACGCCCAATTTTTCAGTTTTTTTTTTTGTTAAAAAAGTTTGAAATATCCAATAAATTTTGTTCCACTTCATGACTGTGTCCCACTTGTTGTTGATTCTTCACAAAAAATTACAGTTTTATATCTTTATGTTTGAAGCCCGAAATGTGGCAAAAGGTCGAAAAGTTCAAGGGGGGTGAATACTTTCGCAAGGCACTGTACAACTTCTTTATAAATAAAACCGAGTTTCATAAACAAACAAAAATATTGCTTTTGACAAACAGAAGTGCAACTTTAAAATACAAAAAAATATCCACTTTGTAAAGCTTAGTAAACGTGTGTAGACGCCCAGGTGGCCGCTTTGCACACCTGAACCACTGATGACGGAAGGCCCAGGAGGCACTGAGCGCCCTCGTAGAATGCGCCTTAACAGGGAAAGGAGGAACCTGACTCTTAATGGACTAGGCCTGCACCACCATCTGCCTGATCCATCTGGAAATAGTCACAGCAGACACAGCCTGTCCCTTACGAGGACCCTTCATAAGAATAAACAAGGAATCCAACTTCCGAATTGACTCAGTCGCCATCAAGTACACCCTGATGTCCCGAACCACGTCTAACTAATGCAAAGCAACCTCCTTGGGGTGCTTAGGCTTAGGACAGAAAGCCAACACAATGTCCTTATTCAAGTGACCGTAAGGCAGGATGGAAGATCAGTCCTTGAGACAGAAGATCTTCTGAGGGGAAGCCGCCAAGGGGCATCGGCTACCAACCTTACCAGACCCGTGTACCAGGACCGACGAGGCCAGTATGGTGCTGCAAGAATCGCTGGAATCCCTTCTGCCTCGCTTCTGCGCAGAAGTCTTGGCAGAAGTTGTATTGGAGGAAATGCATAAATCAGACGATACCAGCCCCAAGGGACCACTAGAGTGTCTGCGGCATCCGCCAGAGGATCCCGAGACCTCGCAGCGAATCTTTCAGTTGATGGAAAACTTCCGGGTGAAGGGACCATTTGCCTGGACACAGAGCCTGATGACTGAGGTAGTCTGCCAGCCAATTTTCCACCTCTGGAATGTGCACTGCCGATAGTGCTGAAACAAAACGTTCCGCCCATTGTAGAATACCGGTTATTTCTTTTACCGATAGGGCACTTCCGGTGCCCCCTTGGTGATTGATATATGTCACAGCCGTGGCGTTGTCCGATTGAATCCTCCTTTGTTTAGAATCTCCATCTACAGAAGTCTGGTATGGAGAGGCAAGCTTATAAATCCAGAAAGTTTCCCGTTTGCATAGCAGGGAGAACCTCTCATTGGTGGTTAGAGAACCTGTGGGTATGAACTCTATTGCTGCCACTCTTAAACTCCGAATATCCTTAGCGTGATGGATCTGAAAGTGACTAAAACACTGTGTTTCGGGCAACCCTTCTGTATGAGGCGGCGATGTTCACCCACACGTGTACGTAAAGTACGTATAGTGCGCCCCACATTCAGGAGCTTGCAAGGGCATTTGAGTAAGTAAATAACATATTCAGAAGAGCAGGTTATAAACTGTTTGATGTCATAAGTATTACCTGCTCTACCTGAAAATGAGGACTGACACAGGTGCACAGGTGTGAATGGGGCCTAAATAATGTGCCACATACTACACTACTACTAGCAATTTATGAGGAACACCTGTACACCCACTCATTCATGCAGCAGTTATCTAAATAACTGATTATGTGGCAGCTGGGCATTGCGTAAAATCATGCAGATAAAGGTCAGGAGCTTCAGTTTTTCACATATACCCAGTGAAGTGACTGGCTTCAGGTAATACACAGAGATGAAACATGTCCTCCTACATATGTTGTACCTATTTATCTGCAGTATTCTCTTCTCTACAGCCATTTAAACTTCTGAAATGTTAAAGCTTGCTTGAGAGCTCAGAAAAAAGGGGGTGGAGAGCTGAAATTACACTCTGCAGAGCTAAGTGAGGAGAGCTCTGAGACCTGATTGGAGAGAAGAGACACACCCCCTCCACACAACTCATAGGAACAGAGTTGAGGCTGTCAATCTGCTAGAGGTCTCTACCCTGTCACAATTTTTCTCTTGGTGTCATAAAACATGTCAGAAGTGACTGAAACACCAGAAAGGGGAATAATGTGATCTCATTAATTTTGACTATGGCATAATTTGTACCAGTAGGCTAGTTTGAGTAATTTAAAAAAGGTAAATCAACACTAAAGGTTTTTTTTTAGCTAAAATAAAAAATATGTGTAGCGCTACACCTGAAGGAGCCACCTGGTAAATTGGGTTCTCTGTTCTGCGCCTTGACACCAAGGACAGCCTCAGCCCCTCTGACGCACCTGGTTGAGTGAAAGCTACTGAAAGCACAAATAGGAACACAAGTGTGGATACCTTTAACCACTTTATGAGTGCCCACCGCAGATATACTGCGGCAGGGTGGTCGCCCTGCGCCAGATCACGTACCTAGTACGTGATCTGACACTTCCGGGTGAGTGCGCAAGCGCGCTGCTGGCGACCTGCTTCGGCTGTGATCAGACACAGCAGGAGCCCAGCAGTGGGTACTACAGACTGCCAATTGTTAAGCACAGAGGCAGAACAGCGTTTTGCCCTTGTAAACAAGGCAGGTTGCCCTTCTGTCAGTAGGGAAGGCATTGATCTTGTGTTCCTATAATCCAGAAAAGTGGATTATTGCCTTCCTAAAGTAAAAGCACCTCCCCCACAGTAACCAAGCACAGGCTAGATACACAGTTAACCCTTTGATTGCCCCTGATGGTAACCTCTTACCAGCCAGTGTCATTAGTACAGAGACAGTGCATATTTTTTTAGGACTGATCACTGTATTAGTGTCACTGGTCCCCAAAAAGTGTCAAAAGTGTTAGTCAGTGTCAGATTTGCCCACTGCAATATTGCAGTTCTGCTATAAGTTGCTGATTGCCGCCACTAGTAAAAAAATAAAAAATAAATAAAATGATCCATGTAGACGTTATATCTTTTGCGCAAATCAAGCAATATATACTTACTGGGATTTTTTTTTACCAAAAATATGTAGCAGAATACATATTGGCCTGAATCAATGAAGAAATATGATTTTTTACATTATTATTGAATACATTTTAGAGCAGAAAGTAAAAATCATTGTTTTTTATTTTTTTTCAAAATATGTCTTTTTATGTTTAAAGTGAAAAAAATAAAAACCACAGAGGTGATCAAATACCACCAAAAGAAAGCTCTATGTGTGGGGAAAAAAAGGACATACATTTTTTTTTGGGTACAGCGTGGCACGACTGAGCCATTGTCAGTTAAAATAACGCAGTGCCGTATCGCAAAAAATGGCCTGGTCATGAAGGGGGTAGATCTTCTGGAGTTGAAGTGGTTAATTTGAATTAATGTCAGGAAATAGACACAAGACGGTTTAGTGGTGAATTCAACTCAATGTGTTGGTATGGGTATGAATACGTGGTGGTTTGAGCATAAATTAGCATACCAGGCACAGTCTGCTAGACCGTATAATCACTATGCCAAAGTAACTTAGACTAGAGTTCTGTTACCACTAGACTGGAATCAATACAAGGGCATTTGATGGGAAGATGGATGGAACCAAATACAGGACCATTCTGGAAGAAACCCTGATGGAGTCTGCAAAAGACCTGAGACTGGGACAGAGATTTGTCTTCCAACAAGACAATGATCCAAAACATAAAGCAAAATCTACATGGAATGGTTCACAAATAAACATATCCAGGTGTTAGAATGGCCAAGTCAAAGTCCAGACCTGAATCCAATCGAGAATCTGTGGAAAGAACTGAAAACTGCTGTTCACAAACGCTCTCCATCCAACCTCACTGAGCTCGAGCTGTTTTGCAAGGAGGAATGGGCAAAAATTTCAGTCTCTCGATGTGCAAAACTGATAGAGACATACCCCAAGCGACTTACAGCTGTAATTGCAGCAAAAGGTGGTGCTACAAAGTATTAACTTAAGGGGGCTGAATAATTTTGCACGCCCAATTTTTCAGTTTTTTTTTTTGTTAAAAAAGTTTGAAATATCCAATAAATTTTGTTCCACTTCATGACTGTGTCCCACTTGTTGTTGATTCTTCACAAAAAATTACAGTTTTATATCTTTATGTTTGAAGCCCGAAATGTGGCAAAAGGTCGAAAAGTTCAAGGGGGCTGAATACTTTCGCAAGGCACTGTACAACTTCTTTATAAATAAAACCGAGTTTCATAAACAAACAAAAATATTGCTTTTGACAAACAGAAGTGCAACTTTAAAATACAAAAAAATATCCACTTTGTAAAGCTTAGTAAACGTGTGTAGACGCCCAGGTGGCCGCTTTGCACACCTGAACCACTGATGACGGAAGGCCCAGGAGGCACTGAGCGCCCTCGTAGAATGCGCCTTAACAGGGAAAGGAGGAACCTGACTCTTAATGGACTAGGCCTGCACCACCATCTGCCTGATCCATCTGGAAATAGTCACAGCAGACACAGCCTGTCCCTTACGAGGACCCTTCATAAGAATAAACAAGGAATCCAACTTCCGAATTGACTCAGTCGCCATCAAGTACACCCTGATGTCCCGAACCACGTCTAACTAATGCAAAGCAACCTCCTTGGGGTGCTTAGGCTTAGGACAGAAAGCCAACACAATGTCCTTATTCAAGTGACCGTAAGGCAGGATGGAAGATCAGTCCTTGAGACAGAAGATCTTCTGAGGGGAAGCCGCCAAGGGGCATCGGCTACCAACCTTACCAGACCCGTGTACCAGGACCGACGAGGCCAGTATGGTGCTGCAAGAATCGCTGGAATCCCTTCTGCCTCGCTTCTGCGCAGAAGTCTTGGCAGAAGTTGTATTGGAGGAAATGCATAAATCAGACGATACCAGCCCCAAGGGACCACTAGAGTGTCTGCGGCATCCGCCAGAGGATCCCGAGACCTCGCAGCGAATCTTTCAGTTGATGGAAAACTTCCGGGTGAAGGGACCATTTGCCTGGACACAGAGCCTGATGACTGAGGTAGTCTGCCAGCCAATTTTCCACCTCTGGAATGTGCACTGCCGATAGTGCTGAAACAAAACGTTCCGCCCATTGTAGAATACCGGTTATTTCTTTTACCGATAGGGCACTTCCGGTGCCCCCTTGGTGATTGATATATGTCACAGCCATGGCGTTGTCCGATTGAATCCTCCTTTGTTTAGAATCTCCATCTACAGAAGTCTGGTATGGAACTGAGCGAAGGGGACTATCTCGAAGGTGGAAACCATCAGGCCCAGCACCTGCATGCAGGTCCTCAGAGACGACCGACGATTGTATAACAGGAGATGAATCGCCCGCTGCAATTTCAAAATTTTTGTTTCTGGGAGAAACACCCGGGCTGATGCTAAATCCAGAGTCAGCCCCAGAAAGTCCAACTTGTTGGAGGGATTCAAGGGCGACTTTTGAAAATTCAGAGTGCAGCCAAACTCCTGCAGAGTTCTCACCGTGATGTCGAGGTCCTCCTTCAGGACCGATAATGATTCTGCCCTCAGAAGATGATCGTCCAGGTACCCCCAGAACCGTAACCCCCCAATGCCTGAGTAAGGTTAACCCCGGGGCCAACACTTTTGTGAACACCCTTGGAGCGGAGGCGAGGCCAAAGGGTAACGGCACTAATTAATAGTGCTCCTCGACCTATGGCAAAGCGAAGAGAACGTTGATGTCCGATGTAAATCGGAATATGAACGTAAGCGTCCTCGATATTGATGGAGGCTAGAAAGTCCCCCTGATGAAGAGAGGCCACGACAGAATGAACGGATTCCATTCTGAAATTTTAAACGTGCGCAAAATGATTCAGGGCCTTGAGATCCATGATAGGACAAACCTTCCCTTCCTTCTTGGGAACCGTAAAGAAGTTGGAATAAAACCCCTGAAAGCGTTCCGACTCCGGAACAGGGACTATCATCACCCTTTGTGACAAGTCCTGAACTGCTCCAAAAAGGCCTTGAAGCCGATCCGTGGACAGACGCAAATTGGAAGGGAAGAATCTTGGCAGGGGCAAGGACCGAAAACTCGATCTAATGATTGAGATCCATATATCCGGAAAGAAACAAAGACATCCCCCCCACCCCTAGAACGTGTGAGGGCATCCCTTCAGGCAGAGGAGGGCTCATCCGTGAGACCGGAGGGACTTACCACCCCAGGGTCTCTTGGAACCCCCCGAGAAAGGTCAAGCGGGTTTGGACCCTTTGTCCTGCGACCCCGTGGGGCGAAAGGGCCACTTGTGAGCCGAAAAGATTGGACCATGTTTGCTGCAAGACTCTCTGTTCTTAGCAACCTGTGGGAGCAAAGTATTCTTGCATCCCGTGAGACCCTTAATAATCTCCTCCATGGAGGCTCCAAACAGATGGTCATCCACAAAGGGAAGATCTGTCAGAACCTTTTTGGAAGCCTGGTCCGCAGATCAGCATTTTAACCAGATCATGCGGCGCAAAATGTCACCACCATCACCGATGCCCTGCAGGCTAACGGGGCTGCATCCAGGGAGGCATTGCAAATATATTGCAATCCCTGATTTGATCCGCCAGCTCTGCCATTTCCTGAGGGTGCTGACCCTCTTCCAAATCTTGGCATAACAGCTTAGCCCACTTTGTCAAGGTCTGGGAGATCAAGGTAATGGCAAATGCCGGTCTCAGAATTGTGCCGACCACAGTAAAAAGATGGCGCACCAACGATTGAGCCTTCCTATCGGCGGGGTCCTTAACCACATCCTGCCCGCCCACCCTCAAATGACGGCGGAGCGGTGCAGCTATTGTTCTGGGACGTCGTCATAGGACGGCGCACCAGAACAGCCTCTCTCGCGCGCTCGGCGATCGTGGCCGCACCATGTTACTAGGACACGGCACGACCCCGATCTCGGTAAAGAGCAAATGACATGGCTCTTTACCCATAAGATCGGCTGTGTCCAATCACATGTAAATGAGGAAGTGCCGTTTATCGGCTCTCCTCACACTGTCAGAGTGTGAGGTGAGGAGAGCCGATCAGCGGCACCTCCTCACAGCAGAGACCAGGACAAGTAATCAGGGCACTGATCATCAGTGCCCTGATTACAAAAAAGTGAAAAACAGCGCCAATCAGTGCCCATAGTGTTGCCAGTCATTGCCTGCTCATCTAGGCACTGACTGGCAGCACTATGGGCACTGATTGTTGGCACTGATGATGCTGCCCATCAGTGTTGCCCTTTCAGTGCCGCCTATCAGTGCAGCATATTATTACCTCCTCATCAGTGCCACTTCATCAGTGCCCATCAGCGCAGCCTATCAGTGCCACCTAATCAGCGCACATCAGTGAAGGAGAAAATTTTTTTTTTCAAAATTTACTCACAGAAAATAAGAATAAAGACCACCAATCCCGGGAGGACCGGCATTAACCCTTAACTTCCCGAGGGAGAAAAAGGGGGTTACTCACCATACGACTGGAGACTCGGCAGGATTCAATCAATGCAGGTCACCACCTCGTCTTGGAACAAGGGGTGCTGTGGGCCCGAGGAATGCTGCGACCAAGTGGTGTGTGTGTGTGTGTGTGTCCGTGCGAGGTGTCCCACTCGCAAGCCAGTCCCTCCAGTGGGATCTGCCAATTTAGTGCGGAGCTGAGGTCTGCACGCACTCGCTGGCTTAACTGGGGTGACCTTCAGGATCTAGAATATCCAGTGCGTCACCCAGTCCGGCAGTTGATTGTAGTTCTCACAGGAACAAACTAGGAAAATAACAAAAGTGAAAAAATTTTCATTTAAAAATGAGAAAAAATTTCAGGACTGGAGATCCCAGCAGGGAGCTAGGTCCTTACTCCTTACTAGGCAGAAAAAAACTGAATCCTAGAGCAAGAAGTGGGAGTATACCACCTGAGACTACCCCATGGGCGTAGTTAAAGCTTGGTTAACTTTGTTAACCCTTTTCTGCCTAGCGTCCTACTCCTAGGAAGCGCAGCATAACCCGACCGTCAAAAGAAGACATGATGCTGTGTCCATCAATGAACGTTATGATCATTATTTTAGCTTTAGTCGTATTTTAGTCATCTGAATTGTTTTATTAGTATTTTAGTCGACTAAAATAGTGTTAATTTAGTAGACGAAAATATTTTAGTCAACAAAATTAACACTGGTGACCTGCACAAATTGGAATGTGAAGGTAAGCGTCCTTGATGTCGATAGAGGCAAGAAAATCCCCCTGATGCAGGGATGCCACCACCGTGCGAATGGACTCCATTCTGAACTTCTGCACCCAAACAAAGCAGTTCAGCGTCTTGAGGCTCAGAATTGGATGCACCTTGCCTTCCTTCCTGGGAACTGTAAACAGGTTTGAATTAAATCCCTGAAAACGTTCAGATGTTGGAACCGGGACAATCACCCCTTGAAGTAACAGGTCTTGCACCGCCCCAAACAGACCCTGCAAGTGGTCCGGGGACAGGCACAAGTTGGAAGGGAAGAACCTTTCTGGAGGGTAAAAGCGAAAACTCGATCTTGAAGCTGGAACGTATGACTTTGTGGACCCACTTGTCTTGTACCAGGGAAGTCCACGGGTCTGGAAACCAGCGAAGACGTCCCCCCACCCCTGATACAGGTAAGGGCGCACCTTCATGCTGAAGGAGTCTTGTCCAGGGGTCTGGAAAAGCCCGCTCTCGACTTGCCAGACCAAGTTCGCTTGGATTCACCAGAGGAGTCTCTGAAAGGCTTTAACCCCTTGTCAGTCCTATGACGGACGAAGAAACGTATGAGCCGAGAAGGATGGCCCACATCTACGATGAGGGTCCTTGCCCTTGCTAGCCTGCAGAAGAAAGGTACTCCCCCCCCCCTGTGAGACCCTTCATGTCATCCAGGGTAGCTCCAAACAGGCGATATCCTTGAAAAGGAAGATCAGCCAAGGCCTTTTTAAAAGTCTGGTCCGCAGACCAGCATTTGAGCCAAAAAATACGCCGAAGGACCACTGCTGAAACAGAGAGCCTAGCGACTAGGGGAGCCGAATCCAAAGAGGCATCACTGATAAACTGAATCCCCTGAGCCAACTGGTCCACCAGCTCGGCAAAGGCAGGGGGGAGCTGCTCCCCCTCTCGGTTATGGCGTAAAAGCTTAGCGCACTCGGTCAGAGTTTGCGCCACCAGTGCAATGGTAAATACCAGCCTCAGTGCCAAACCAGTAACAGTGTACATATTGCGGGCCACAGCCTCCGCCTTCCTGTCAGCCGGGTCCTTAAAAGCTGGGGAACTCTTCAACCGGAATCATGGCTGTCTCGGAGACCGGAAGGTCCACCAAGGGTGGAACAGTCCACTTTTTAAGAAGGTATTCCTTATGGGGATACCGCATAGCGAATCGCTTTGGGGCCACAAGCGGATGTTTTGGCCATTCCCACTTTTTAGCGACAGTTCTGTCAAAATAGGTGGGGAAAGGAAACCCCTTTGCCGATGGCTTGTGAGTGCCAAAGGGAACCGACGCCTCCATCGCAGCTTCAGCTGCGTCCTCCATTTTTAAGGTCTCACGCACAGATACAATCAGTGCATCCACCAGCGCTTTTTCGTGCGTGGCTACAGGAGTGGAGGAATCACCCTCACTATCTGAGAACTCAGGGCGCGTGGTCGCAGACCCAGCAGAGTGACCCATGTCCGCGGCGGAAAGATCAGATTCAGGATCTGAGGAGACAGACGAGGCAGGGGAAGGTGGGGGGCACTTTTTGCTAGCCCATCGCCCAAAAACCACCTCCACCCGAGACACAAAGGACTCCAGGACCACAGTCAGTGCATCAATGGATAGTTGAGCCCCGGAGGGCCCCGCAGCCTCTGAGAGTGGATCAGGTAGGGAAATGTGCTCCAAGGACTCCATGAGTCAATAGGGGGATCCCACAAAAAAGGTGTAAAAAAACACTGTTAAGGGACACTCCCACCACTCTGACAGCACCACTTGGTCACCATGTCTGAAAGATATAGTTGATACATGTAGTTGATAATGTTCTATCACCCTAGTAGTGCAATTCTTTGACATGTATCAACTATATCTTTCAGACATGGTGACTCCCCCTCTTCCTTGATAAAGGCAATATACTACTAATAATGCCGAAACGCATCGGAAGTACTTGAGATACTCTCTCTACATAAGCTCATATGCATGAGCAAGAATAGACAGAGCTCTAAGTCACCATTCACCTTGTCACTCCTTTATTTTACTTTCACTCTCTCACATGGGTCTATAACCCATTGGCACAAATCATGATTTAATTATTATTTTTTGTACATATTATCTTGTCAATAATTTCTCAATAAATTGTAACATTTATTTTACTACGTGTTCTACTACCTGACTGGCCCTTAAAGTCCCGCCCTCTTTGGCCTGAGGCACCAAAAATTGCTTTAAACTATTCTTTGGGATGTTGGCCACACCTACCACTTAAGGCACAGGGATCAAACACACAACCTACCAGTTTCTTGGATGGATAATACATCCGCGTCCTCTTAGACCCCTGACCTTACAAACCCTCATATACCCCTTCTGTTTTTGCTGGACAGCAAGGCAAAAACACATTTATTTTTGAGATCAGTATCAACCCCAGCCTTTCTCAGTTGAGAGCTTACGCTCACAACTGAGCAGCTGCAGGGATTTGCATGTTATAGGATAGAGGGGAGACCCATCCTTACCATTTCAGAGAGGGGCCCGCGTTCACCACAAACCCGTCAGGGGGAAAAGGGGGAACATGCTACTCACCATACCGGAACCAGGCGGGCGCCAACTCCTGACAGTACCCCTCTCCACCGGGGTGGGAGGGCTGTCGACCAATACGGACGCCGTGACTCATGGTCATTGGCGTTTATGTGAGACGTTTAACTCGCAGGGTCAGTCCCCGTCCAGTGGGACTATGTCGCGGCTGACCCAGCGCGGAGCTATGGCCTGCACGCGCTCGTAGGCTGAACTGGGATGACCACTGGATCTCAACATCCAGCCCGTCGCCCAGTTCCAGCTTTCTTGCTTGAAGATCTCACAGGAACACTGGAGAAAAAAGCTGTCTAAAAAATCTTTCTAAGAAAAAAATCCTGCCAGGGCCGAAGATCCTAGCAAGGCATCTAGGTCCTTACTCCTAACTAGACAGAAAAAAACTGATTTGCTGTAGCAGGAAGTGAGAGGATATACCCTCTGGGACTGCCCCTAGGGTGTGGCCAGAACGTTTTCTTTCCTGTCTAGTCCTACTCCTGTAGAGGGCAGTATAACCCGAGTTGTTATTAATCAACGAGAACTACGTCTGTCAATGAGCGACAGAGAAATTGTTTTTACACCAGAGGAATTAGAAATTTTAGACTTAGGATTGAAATACGCCCCCAACAAAAATCTAGACAAATTTGAAACATACATAGATGTACAGAGGTTTTTAAGAAAATTGAATATAAAGAAATTTTTTAACATTAATGGAACCCAGAGGACTACTGACAATAGCAACCTTTTTAAACATACCAAATTAAGGAACCGTTCCATCTTCAACCCCAAAGTCCCAAATAATGAATGCATGCAAGCATTCAAAAAGATGGTAGAACATGATATTAAAAATTTGAAGACATACAACAACAAGGAGAATAAAATTTGGGATACCATAGCAGAAATTGAAAAAAAGATGTGGTAATACGCCCAGCCGATAAAGGTGGTGGACTTGTGATTTTAAAAAAACAGGATTATGAAGAGGAAATGAAGAATCTTTTGAGTATTCCTGGCACATACAAGCAACTATCGAAGAATCCAAAGAAAGAATACAAGAAAAAATTAGAGGCATATATTAAGAAAGGAACTAAATTGGGTATATTAACAGAAAAGGAAGCTATGTACCTTCTTCCAAAAGCAGCAAAAACACCCGTCATTTATCATCTCCCCAAGCTTCACAGGTTGGATAAACCACCAGGGAGACCAATAATCAGCGGGATTGAGTCACTCTTTTCCAGACTTGGCGAGTACCTGGACACATTTCTCCAGCCGCTAGTCAGTAATGGAACATCATATTTAAAAGACAGCACCCAATTGATTAAAGAACTGCAACAGTTCACAATAAAGGAGACACAGTTCCTGGTAACAATTGACGCGAATTCACTTTACACCAGCATTGACCAGAAGGATGGTATAGAAAGCGTCAGAAAAGCTCTATCAGAAGAAACCGACTTAAAACAGGCACAGATCAATTATATCGTAGAAGGGCTACAACTTGCAATGGAAAATAATTATTTTTGGTACAACAAAACATTTTACGTACAGACCAAAGGCGTGGCTATGGGGGCACGTTATGCCCCCAGTGTAGCCAACATCTTTATGAACATGCTTGAGGAGAAATGATCTATGGGAAAAATATACCACAACTACAGTTTTATCGTCGTTACATAGATGACATATTCATGGTATGGGAAGGAGCACAAGACACTTTAATAAACTTTATACAACAACTCAATAATAACCCTTATGGTATAAAATTTACAGCCAATTATGACAAACAACAAATCGATTTCCTAGATCTACAGATTTTTAAAAAGGATGACAGAATACAGACCAAAACTTTTTTTAAACCCACAGATAAAAACGGGTATATCCCGACCTCCAGCTGCCATCATCCAAAATGGAAACAAAATATACCCAAAGGTCAGTATATGAGGGTCAGAAGAAATTGCACAAACATTGAAGATTACGAAATACAAGCAGAAAAGTTAACTACACGTTTTGAGGAGAAAGGATACGACAGACTGGTTTTAGAAAGAACAAAAAATACTATCAAAAATATGTCAAGGGATGAACTACTAAAAACGAAGACTCGAAATAATGACAATAACTTTGAATATGCTTTTATAACTGGTTTTAACAAACAATACAAGTCAGTGGAAACATTTTTTAAGAAGTACTGGCCCATTTTAAAATCAGATAAGACTTTCTCCAAAATGTTACCAAGCAGGCCAAGATTTATCTATCGTAAGGCACCTACGCTAAGGAATAGATTGGTTCACAATGTAGTGAATCCTCCAAAAGAAATAAAACTTTTTCCGGATATGAAGGGATTTATCCGATGCCGCAACTGCCTAGCCTGCAGAAATAACCCAGCACAACAGAAGAAAACCACACAATTCAAATCCAACGTCAATAAGAAAAGTTTCAAAATCAAAAACCTGATCACCTGCCATAGTACTCATGTTACTTATATTGTCGAATGTCCTTGTAAGTTACAGTACATAGGCAGAACAACCAGACCTTTAATGGTCCGTATTAGGGAACACATCGGAAACATCAAAAGAGGATTTCCTAAACACAGTCTATCCAGACATTTCAGAGATGTACATAATCGGAACCCCAAAGGGCTAATATTCTACGGAATAGACAGTATCAAAGAACACTGGAGAGGTGAAAATAAAATGAGAAAAATTTCACAAAACGAAACTAAGTGGATATATTTGCTGGAATCCCTACAACCTGGAGGACTTAATCTTGATATAGACCTGAACTGTTTTATTTCTGACTTTTAATTTTTTAACCTTTTAATTACCAATTTTCCATCACTGATATTTTTTACCAACAAATTGGTTATATAGTTCTTATTCAATCAACACATCACGTTGTAATATATTAATCTATTTCACTGGCTTCTCCCATATTTAAGGATGGAAACGTATCCATATATTCTCCTCAAATTAGAATATTTATAAACATGACCTGTATTGACTTATCCGACCATTTTTTCTAGATACCATACACATGGCCTTCTCTTCGTCCACAGACATACTTAGATATGTTCTGGGCGATTATTTGATCTAGATATGCCCTTCTAACTTATCCCAATCATATAAGATATTTCCTTAATTTACTAACAATTTTACAGTAATTTCCTGGTCCTTATAGTATACCACATGGATTTATACTGTTGCACAAATATCAAGGACAATGTATATGGCATTGTATTTATATTGATTTTTACATATATTTTATATATGTTTTTACATATATTTATATCAAAGGTATGTAAGGTTCTGCTTAATATTATCAATATACATCCTGTACGTATGTACTACCCAGTGGGTTGCCTGTCCACAGGAATTTAATGATTGGGCTTTTTTTGGCTCCATTAAGAAGGATATAGAAGATAACAACCGTATAGCGGAATGCACATGTATATATATCCCAGGATTCTCATATAGAATCATTTACCTTAGATATTTATTAGTCAAATTTCCTTTTTATTTTTTAGCACATACCTTTTCTTAAACATCCACACCTTCATATATATAAACCCTATCCATAAACAATATGTAGTCTTAACTGTAACTAATTTATCATTATAATATTGCCTCGGGTCGTTTCTTAATATTCCCTAATTATTAATCATTTTATTTATTTAATATGCACATGTTTTTAAATATATTTTAACTTATTTTCCCTGGTGTTTATAAATATATAAATTTATGCCTTTGAATATAAACTCAAATATAGTATATTTTTCCTTTAATTTTTCATATACTTCTACCTCTGAGCACACCTAGTTTTTAAATACTCATTAATAAAATTAAATCGATCGGGTGCCTTTTTTACATAATATTAAATCCCTCAGCTAATAATAGCAACCCGGGTTTCACATCCGCGGCCACATAGCAGAGTAATTCACATATAATACTTTGTCTTAGCAACTGCTGAGTTCGGCCCTGGAATAGATCCCATTGGTCACATTAAGCACTCCGGGCGGAGTATAACATCTCATATCCCTTCCTTTAGAGTTACATAAGTTAGTTCTGCCTAACAACCGATGACGCGCTAGCAAGAAAATCCCGATTGGGTACTTGTTTCGGTTGCCGGGCAACCTACTAGGATTTATATGAGCGGGACTCACGTAGCCTTACGCTGCTTCTGATGACGTCAGCTTGATGACGAAACGCGTAGAGCGTAGGCACGTCAGTTCCGCCCTGTGAGACGCACATCCGGCCGGTGAGACGCACGGCGTCCCGGAAACACCGCTACACGAGGGGTTCGCGGTCCCTACTCACCTACGGATGCTGTGCTATTATTTTAAATGTGAGTACTTCTTGTAATTTGTTAAATAAATGGATACTTTTTACGGTACATCACTATATTAGCGTTTTCTATTCATATAACTTCGGACATCATTCCCAACACTTTGGAGAGCTGCCTTCCGAGATCCCATATTATACACCGCTTGCTTAACAAAAACCACTGGAGGGAGGAAGTGCGATTAACCCCAGGAGGATTGGAGAGGTTCACCGCGATCTATCGGGGATCACCCCATTAATCCAACGCTGGTTACCCCTGTAGGGGTACCGCTCTCTGGTGAGTGCGGGCTATATAGAAAGGGGAGCACGGAATTCCCTCACCCGGCACCCACATCCTGAATCCATCACTGGGAAGCACCCCCTCCATCCAAGGAATTTCTTCTGGCACTTTGTATCACAATATTGCTGCACATTTTTTGGAAGATCAATTTATTGATCAATTTTTGTGGACTCTTTTTCACTTTATATTACGGACTATTTAATTCTTTGTTTATATTTATTTATTTAATTCACCAGACATTAATTATATTTACCCTGGGATCCCTATGAGTGTCTTTTAGAGATCCCAAACACCTTTTATTTCACTTGGCACAATATATATATTTATAATTCTAATATATTATTTCTCACTTGGATATCCATAATTCCACCATACTGGGAGATTTTCTAGAGATCGATATTTATTTTTGATAGAAATACATCACTTGGCACGTTTTTATCACGTAATAAGTGTTTCACTTGGATATCCATACTTGCCATTTTTTCACTAGCACTGCCACCTAGTGTCTATATTATTTATTACACAAGTCACTTTACTTATTTATTCAAGATTTACACATTTTTTACCATTTGTATTATATTTATTGCTTTTAGACACTGTTCACAGTTTACTAATTTATGTTGTTTTACCTCATTTATTGAATATTAATTATTTATTAATGCCAAAAGTTTATTCAGTATTTGTTATGATATAATAGTGGCTTAATATCAAAACCATTGGGTACATATAAGGACCATCATCTATACCATTGGCAGGGCTGCTATATATTGATTTTTACCATTCATATTTACTCAGTTTATGTGAAATACACAGTTCTCCCGTACATTTCTTATAAATATTGGCAGCGCCAATTTACCCTACCAATTCCCTACTATCTTGATATAGTTTTACTATATTTTTGGGGTAGGCTGCAGCCAACCAATTAATCACATCCATTCGCGCGGAATTTTCTTTATATTCTCACACAGTGCTTCATTAAAGCAAAATCATGCATCACTCCAGTACAAATGTGCCATCATTATTACAACGCAGGCTGTACTAAGAAGGAATACCCTCTCCACAGACCTTCTATTTTTTGCTGGGAAAACATAGTTACATAGTTACATAGTTAGTGAGGTTGAAAAAAGACATCAGTCCATCCAGTTCAACCTATGATGTATGTGTGTGTTTGCTTTTAACCGTACATTGTATACCCCTGTATGTTGTGGTCTTTAAGGTGTCCATCTAATAGTTTTTTGAAACTATCAATGCTCCCTGCTGATACGACTGCTTGTGGAAGAGAATTCCACATCCTTACCGCTCTTACAGTGAAGAACCCCTTACGCACTTTAAGGTTAAACCGCCTTTCCTCAAGTTTTAGTGAGTGGCCACGTGTCTTATTGTATCTCCTTTCTCTGAATAGTTTGTTCCTTATGCTCGGGTCGCCAGTACAGTATTTGTACATTGATATCATATCCCCCCTCAATCGTCTCTTCTCCAGAGAGAATAGGTTCAGTGCTTGTAGTCTTTCCTCATAGCTGATGTCCTCCATTCCCCTAATTATTTTTGTTGCCCTTCTCTGGACTTTCTCCAGTTCCAGCACATCCTTTCTGAGTACCGGTGCCCAGAACTGGACAGCATACTCCAGATGTGGCCGGACCAGAGTCTTGTAGAGCGGGAGAATAATCTCTTTATTTCTGGAGTGAATCCCCTTTTTTAAACAACCCAGTATTCTGTTGGCTTTGCTTGCGGCGGCTTGGCATTGCATGCCACTGCCAAGCCTGTTGTCTACCAGTACCCCCAAGTCCTTTTCCATCCTAGACTCACCCAGAGGTTCCCCCCCTAGTGAGTAGCTTGCTTTCTGGTTTCTGGCCCCCAAGTGCAATTACTTTACATTTTTCAACATTAAATCTCATCTGCCATGTAGTTGCCCACCCCGTTATTTTGTTCAGGTCCGCTTGCAAGGTTTCCACATCCTGCATAGAAGATATTGGCATGCCTAATTTAGTATCATCCACAAATACTGAGATTGTACTCGATATCCCCTCCTCCAGATCATTAATGAATAAATTAAACAGGATTGGTCCCAGGACAGAACCCTGGGGGACCCCACTTTCCACACCCGCCCAATCCGAGTACTCCCCATTAATCACCACCCTCTGTACTCTCCCCTGGAGCCAGTTCTCTATCCAGGTACTCACCTTATGGTCCATACCTACCTTCCTTAGTTTGTACAGTAAGCGTTTGTGGGGAACGGTGTCAAAGGCCTTTGCAAAGTCCAGATACACCACATCCACAGGCTTACCTTTATCTAGGTGGCAGCTCACTTCATCGTAGAAGGTTAATAGATTGGTTTGGCACGAACGATTTTTCATGAATCCATGCTGATTACTACTTATAATACCGTTTTCATTACTAAAGTCTTGTATGTGGTCCCTTAACATCCCCTCCAAAATCTTGCAGACTACTGATGTTAGGCTGACCGGCCTATAGTTCCCCGGGATATATCTCGGCCCCTTTTTAAATATTGGTACCACGTTGGCTTTTTTCCAATCAGCTGGCACCATACCCGTCTGTAAACTATCCTTAAAGATCAAGAATAACGGTCTGGCAATCACCTGGCTGAGCTCATTAAGAACCCTCGGGTGCAAGCCATCCGGTCCCGGGGATTTATTTATGTTAAGTTTCTCTAGTTTAGCTCTAAGTCTATCCTCTGTTAGCCATGGCAGCACTTCCTGAGGTGTATTATTTAGTTCGGCCTTACAAGCTGGGTTCGTGTAGCCCCCCGATTCCTTTGTGAAGACTGAAGAAAAGAAATTATTTAACACTTCCGCCTTTTCTCTGTCCTCAGTAGCCATTTTTCCTTTATCATCTTTTATGGGGCCAATGTGCTCTGGACTCGCTTTCCTACTGTTTATATACTTAAAGAACTTCTTGGGGTTCTTTTTACTCTCCTCCGCTATATGTCTCTCGTGTTCTATTTTAGCCACCCTGATTTCGTCTTTACATTTCTTATTACACTCTTTGTAGTGCTTAAATGCTGCCAATGACCCCTCAGTCTTGTATTTTTTGAAGGCCTTTTCTTTAGCTCTAATATACATTTTTATGTTGGAGTTTAGCCACCCAGGGTTTAGTTTTGCTCTTTTAAATTTATTTCCCTGTGGAATGCACTGGCCCACCCCCTTGTTAAGTATGCTCTTGAAGCACTCCCATTTTTCCTCCGTGTTCTTTGTTCCCAGGGTTCTATCTCATTTGATATTTTCTAGCAGCGAGCGCAGTTTAGGGAAATTTGCTCTTTTGAAATTCAGTGTCCTTATATTACCCTTGTGTTTCCTATTACTGTAATTAATACTGAAACCAATTGACCTATGGTCACAGTTTTCCCGTATTTCTATATCCGTGAGCAGGTCTGTATTGTTGGTAATCAGTAGGTCAAGTACCGCATTGTTTCTTGTCGGTGCATTCACCATCTGACCCATGAAATTGTCCTGCAAAACATTTAGGAACTGCCTAGCCTTGGCTGAATGCGCGGTTCCTTCTGCCCAGTCTATATCTGGATAATTAAAGTCCCCCATTATAATGACATTTCCCATCCTTGCTGCAAATCCTATCTGTAACATGAGGTCCGCCTCACCCTCCTCCCTCTGGTTGGGGGGCCTATAGCATACGCCCAATATTACCTTCCCCACCGTGCCTTCTCTTTGAAGCTCTACCCATAGGGATTCTGCCTCGTCCTTAGCTCCATTATTAATATCATCCCTCATATTTACCTGTATACTGTTCTTAATATACAGACATACCCCTCCCCCTTTTTTACCTTCTCTATCTCTGCGATAAAGGGAATACCCCTGAATGGTCGCCATCCAGTCATGAGAGCTGTCAAACCAAGTCTCAGTTATCCCCACAAAATCTAAGTCCTCCTCAAACATCAGCAGCTCCAGCTCTCCCATCTTGTTGGCCAGGCTTCTGGCATTGGTATACAAACCTCGTAATTTTGATCGGTTATATTTATCCTCATTTGATGTTTTTAGGCTGCTCTCTTGATTTTTCCCCGTACCCACCCTGGGTTTAGGAGCTCCGAACACCCTACCGCTAATGCCCCCATTTCTGCCCTCTGAAACTTGCTTTCCACTGGCTAATTCTACATCTGTACCCTCCCCCCCATTCCCTAGTTTAAAAGCCCCTCTAACGTTTTGGCCATCCTCGCACCCAGTACGGCTGCACCCACCCCATTTAGGTGCAATCCGTCCCTACCAAAGAGCCGGTGACCGACTGAGAAGTCGGCCCAGTTCTCCAGGAACCCAAAACCCTCCTTACTACACCAGCTCCTCAGCCACTCATTAACTTCCCTAATCTCCCGCTGCCTCTCTGGTGTGGCTCGAGGTACAGGTAGTATTTCGGAAAATACTACCTTGGAGGTCCTAGTCCTCAACTTAGCGCCTAAGTCCCTGAAATCGTTTAGGACTCTCCGTCTTCCTCTGCCTATGTCATTGGTACCCATGTGTACCATGACAGCTGGGTCTTCCCCAGCCCCACCCAGTAATCTGTCCACCCAATCCGCGATGTGCCGAACCCGAGCGCCCGGCAAACAACAGACTGTTTGGCGCACACGGTCTATGTCACAGATTACACTGTCTTTCTAATAATTGAGTCCCCTACCACCAGCACCTGTCTTTCCTTTCCCTTTCTCCCGGCCTCACTGGAGGAGTTCTTCCCCAGGCAGCTAGGGGCGTCCCTCTGCTCCAGCAATGCTGGTCCCTGACTGGTTTCCCCAACATCACACAATGGGGTGTATCTATTGGGGTGCTCCAGCCCAGGATCAGCCTCCTTGCCTTGTCCCCTTCTACCCCTCCTAACTGTCACCCCTCTACTCTGCTCTGATGCCTGCACCTCCGATACTCCACCCACCTCTGTGCAGACCCCTGCCTGCACCTGACTGGTACGATCCTGGCTCTCCTCCGGTATGGACATTCGTCTCAGTGTTGCCAGCTGCTTCCCTAGATTCAGGACCTGAGCTTCCAGGGAAGCAACGTGCTTACATTTTGCGCATTTGTATTCGCCCTCGATCACATGTCTGAGGAACGCATACATATTACAAGATGTACACCGAGTCGCATCTCCACACCCGCCGGGCATTGTACCTACTAATCTAATCTAATGGGGATTCAGTAATTTAAGTCTATCCTATGTGGCTATTTCCTGGCTTTCTAACGCTACCTTCTCACCCTCTGGTACTCCGCTCCACTCACTTGACACTCAGTTGCACAATACTCACAATCTCACAGCCCGGTCAGTCGCACAACACTCACAGCCGCACAGCCCGGTCAGACGCACAACACTGAGTCGCACAGCCCGGTCAGACGCACAACACTGAGTCGCACAGCCCGGTCAGGCGCACAACACTGAGTCACACAGCCCGGTCAGACGCACAACACTCAGTCGCACAGCCCGGTCAGATGCACAACACTGAGTCGCACAGCCCGGTCAGACGCACAACACTGAGTCGCACAACCCGGTCAGACGCACAACACTGAGTCGCACAACCCGGTCAGACGCACAACACTGAGTCGCACAGCCCAGTCAGACGCACAACACTGAGTCGCACAGCCCGGTCAGACGCACAACACTGAGTTGCACAGCCCGGTCAGACGCACAACACTGAGTCGCACAGCCTGGTCAGACGCACAACACTCAGTCGCACAGCCCGGTCAGACGCACAACACTGAGTCGCACCGCCCGGTCAGACGCACAATACTGAGTCGCACAGCCCGGTCAGACGCAGAACACTGAGTCGCACAGCCCGGTCAGACGCACAACCCTCAGTCGCACAGCCCGGTCAGACGCACAACACTCAGTCGCACAGCCCAGTCAGACGCACAACACTCAGTCGCACAGACACTCCCAGATACTCAGGTAGTAACAGGTACTCCCAGATACTCAGGTAGTAACAGGTACTCCCAGATACTCAGGTAGTAACAGGTACTCACAGATACTCAGGTAGTAACAGGTACTCACAGATACTCAGGTAGTAACAGGTACTCACAGATACTCAGGTAGTAACGGGTACTCACAGATACTCAGGTAGTAACAGGTACTCACAGATACTCAGGTAGTAACAGGTACTCACAGATACTCAGGTAGTAACAGGTACTCAGGTAGTAACAGGTACTCACAGATACTCAGGTAGTAACAGGTACTCAGGTAGTAACAGGTACTCACAGAAACTCAGGTAGTAACAGGTACTCACAGATACTCAGGTACTACCCTACACCCTCAGTCAGTGTACAATCTCAGTCACCAGTCTTACTTACCTAGCAGTTCCTGGCTGTTTTTTTTTTTTTTCCCTCACACGGTCAGTCTCCGCTCTGCACCCGCCTCCCTCTGTCACTTCCCGGTCAGCCTTTGCTCCGCTAGTCTCCTCTGCTCCCTCTCTGTCTGGGGGGGGGGGGTCCGCACCACTCGCCGCCTGCTGCAAAAAGGGGGGGTTTACTGTACCGCTCGCCACTCACAACAAGAGAGGGGGGGTTTCCGACCCGCTCGCGCCGCCCGCTCGCCGCTCGCTTCTGGGGGGGGGGTTCGAGCGCCGCTCCCCGCCGCTGCTCTCCTGGGGGGGGTTACTCACACACTCACACGCGGTCGGTCACGCACACACTCCTCACACACTCCTCTCTCTTGCACGCCCTGACAGCCTCTGATCCCACGCTCTGCTCCTCTGCTCCACAGCACCACCTGCCGGCCGGTGTCGGTAAAAAGCTGGAACCTCAGACTGGGGCTTCCCCTGCCGGAACAATTACAACTGTAAGTTACAAGCCCTGGTTGTTTCCTTGGCGCATAAAAGTAAATCACTCATACTTACCTATTTCTTGATACAATGTGTCATTATCACATTTCAGGCAAACCAAGCAAGGTTCCTCCCACATACGACAGTATTCATACTCTATGTAAGTCTGTGGAAAATTACCTCCCTATATTACATCAGACAAATTTCATTTTACCACCACTCTTTATCATCTCACATCAGTGTTAATTTCGTCGACTAAAACCGACTAAAACGTTTTCGTCGACTAACACAATTCAGATGACTAAAATACGACTAAAACTAAAATGGCATTTTAGTCTTAAGACTAAAATACGACTAAAACTAAAATGGCATTTTAGTCAAAAGATTATAACTAAAACTAAATCGAAATTTGCTGCCAAAAATTAACACTGGTGCATGCTCAAAGCATAAATAATAACATATTAGATTTTTCACTCCAGGACCAGCAGTAGTATATAATGAGTTTGGAAATTGTAGAGAAATGCTTAAATAATGCATTACAAATTACAATTGAACTACACCCATTTGATTATAGATGACTAAAATGCGTTTTAGTCGACTAAAATGTAGGGCGTTTTAGTCGACTAAATACGACTAAAACTAAAACACTTGCAGAAGACTAAAATAGGACTAAAACTAAAATGCCATTTTAGTCCTAAGACTAAGACTAAAACTAAATTGAAATTTGCTGCCAAAATTAACACTGTCTCACATTTCAGATAGCAAATCCTCCAAAATCCTGTGTGATTAGTTTTGGGAGAGCAGAAAATACAAAGGTCCGGGATCTGACTACCTAGTCACATGTATGTGTATACCTCATTACATCAATTACAAATAATGTTCTATCACCCTAGTAGTGCAATTCTTTGACATGTATCAACTATATCTTTCAGACATGGTGACTCCCCCTCTTCCTTGATAAAGGCAATATACTACTAATAATGCCAAAACGCGTCGGAAGTACTTGAGATACTCTCTCTACATAAGCTCATATGCATGAGCAAGAATAGACTTTCACTCTCTCACATGGGTCTATAACCCATTGGCACAAATCATGATTTAATTATTTTTTGTACATATTATCTTGTCAATATTTTCTCAATAAATTGTAACATTTATTTTACTACGTGTTCTACTACCTGACTGGTCCTTAAAGTCCTGCCCTCTTTGGCCTGAGGCACCAAAAATTGCTTTAAACTATTCTTTGGGATGTTGGCCACACCTACCACTTAAGGCACAGGGATCAAACACACAACCTACCAGTTTCTTGGATGGATAATACATCCGCGTCCTCTTAGACCCCTGACCTTACAAACCCTCATATACCCCTTCTGTTTTTGCTGGACAGCAAGGCAAAAACACATTTATTTTTGAGTTTAGTATCAACCCCAGCCTTTCTCAGTTGAGAGCTTAGGCTCACAACTGAGCAGCTGCAGGGATTTGCTCCATTCTCCAGCCATTTTTCTTAAAAATTCAAGCTGGAAGCACCATCAAGAGAAAAGAGGGACACCATGGGGAACCTTATGGGCACCAAATGGGACTCCCTCATGTCAAACATTCAATCTAGCTTCAAGGAAAAAGAGCAACTAAATTCAGACATCACTGCACTTTTTGCTACCCTCAAAAAGCACTTGGAAAGGAAATCAGCCCTACATTGGCATGTTCGTACGTTTGATAGATATATAAAGGAGAACATAAATCCGGCCGGCCTAAGGGTTCAAATATTTCCCACACTCGACAATATCACAAATCAATTGAAACAAGATTGGGAAGAAATACTCAATCAATGCTCAAAAAACCTTATGTTACTACTGCAAGAAGAATATCTAAAGCAAAGCAGAAGCTTAGAAGGAGAAATCAAAAAAATATATGAACAACTTGCTCCATTAAAAACAGCTGCATTATACAGCGAACAAGAAAAAAAGCTAAAGGACCATCTTGAGGAGTATAGCAAAGAAATCCTTTTCAAAAAAGAAAAAAGTACTGGCGAGAAAAAAATGCCTTTACACAAGGCCGCGCCTATAAATGGACCAACCAAACCAGATTAAATCGTAATAGAAATCGCACGCCAAGGAACCCGTATTACCAACAATCATCTGATTCATCCTCATATAGCTCTGGCATGGAAACCAATAGGGGGAGGGACAGAAGTCACCCCCAAAAAACCCAGACACAAAAAACCGCCAAAAACCTTGACAGGCGTGAATGGCAAACACCTCAAGATCAAGGAGCAGCATATGCCTCCGATATTGAAACAGCCGATACCACCACCACGAACAAAACTCTCAAACCGCATGAAATTTTCACCCGGTCTAAAGTAAAAGGGTTTTTTTTAGAGAAACCCAACAACAAAACCAAAAACCCACAGAATCAAGATACAATGGAAACCAGACCGGAGGACAAGAGGGACTAAACGTCATCAACCTCTCTCCACATATACTTACACAAGCACAAAAGGAAGTACTCTCTCTCGGACTCTCATTCTGCCCTAACCAGGGCATGGATAAATTTGAAGTCATCAAAGACATTAATCTATTTGCTCGGAATCTGCTCCTAAAAGTATCATACAGTAAAAAACCTACTACAGAACCAACACCCACACCACTAACAGCTGCTGAATTTCGGGCTATCAGAGACCTCAACCTACTTCTAGAGGAGGGAGGACTAGATGATCTGGAAGATGTGGATTCATCCATTGATAGTGAAGAAGAAGAAAACAATACAGGATCAGCTACAAACATACAATTCAAGAAAAAATCACACATTTTTCCTCCACTCAATACAAACCCTGCCATCGCACTCTTTGTACGTCAAACAACCAAAGATATTGAACAACTACGTAAAATCACCTATCCAACCAATCTAACATCGGAACATAGACAGGCACTGAAAGAACTGCAGGACAATGAATACATTACAATAAAGCCCTCAGACAAAGGGGGCAATGTAGTACTTATGAGTAATGATAAATATAAGGAAATGTGCCTCAACATTCTGCAAAACAAAAACTATTACAAACAAATCTCCCCTTTAATGGTACACAGCTTTAATGAAGAATTTTACACCCTTGTCGACAAAGCATATAACAACAAAACTATTACACAAACCCTTTGGGAGTTCATCCGAACAAAATATCCTCGGGTTCCAACGTTTTACGCACTTCCCAAAGTGCACAAAGATCCATTAAACCCACCTGGACGACCCATCATCTCCGGAAACGGTAGTATTACCGAAAAAGTCAGCCAGGTGATTGACGCCCACCTCAAACCTTATGTTACAAAATTGGCCTCATATATCAAGGACACGGGACATCTACTTCAAATCCTGGACAACATCTCTATACCAACAGACGCCATTCTCGTCACTATTGACGTTGAAACACTTTACAATAGTATTCCCCACTCAAAAGGACTACAAGTGGTCGAGAAAGTACTTCAACAACAAAGTAGATATGATACCAACTTCAATTCCTTTATCTTACAGATGTTGAAATTTATACTTAATCATAATATCTTTTCCTTTTGTGGAACATATTATGCACAAACATGCGGAGTTGCCATGGGCACAAGTTGTGCGCCCACTTACGCAAACATCTATCTTGGTGAGTGGGAAGAAGACCTCCTAACATCAGACGATAACAACAAATACATCAGTCATATCATATTATGGCAAAGATACATCGATGATGTACTCCTCATATGGACCGGACCAGAAACACTATTACTAGAATGCCTTAACAAAATGAACCAAAACCGATTCAACATGTACTTCACCATGACATACAGTAAAACAAAAATACCGTTCCTAGACACCTACATTTATAA
Source organism: Pelophylax lessonae (assembly GCF_965119305.1). NCBI lineage: Eukaryota > Metazoa > Chordata > Amphibia > Anura > Ranidae > Pelophylax > Pelophylax lessonae. The sequence goes on along the minus strand of NC_138774.1, from coordinate 122,374,074 downwards.
GGATAACTCCGGTAACCTCATGACAACCCTTTTTAGAAAAGAAACAGCCGGCAATACAATCCTTCACGCCAAGAGCTTTCATCCAGACCCTCTCAAAAAATCCATACCGTACAGTCAGTTCCTAAGACTCAAGAGAAACTGTACTAGCCCCTCAGAATTTCAAAAAGAAGCCAATGCCCTAACCGACAGACTAATACATAGAGGATATTCCAAAACGTGTCTTAAAAAGGCATTTAATCGGGTCAACAAACAGGACAGACAAGAGATCCTATACAAGAAAAGGAAGGACACCAAAACAGAATCATCTACTACCAGAATCATCATGCGATTTTCTGAAGAACACAAGAAAATCAGAAACATATTACAAAGGAACTGGTCCATCCTCACTGAAGATCCTATACTCAAAGATCTGGTACCCGATCACCCTCTAATTACCTATAAAAAAACTTGGTCTGTACACCAATCTTTAGTACACAGCGAAATGAAACCCAAAAAAGATCCCTGCAAAACCAGAGGGACCTTTCCGTGTGGTTCCTGCGCTCAATGCACAGTAATACTCAAATCTACCCACTTTACTCTTCCTAACGGCAAAACATTCATTCCCCGCCATTTCGCCAACTGCAAAACCATGGGGGTAGTTTACATCATGAATTGTGAATGCGGCGCATTCTACATTGGAAAGACACGTCAAGAATTTGGATCCAGAGTAAATAAACATGTACAAAGTATGACTATTGGTAATTTCTACCTTCCATTAGGCCGCCATGTAGCCTATCATCACAAATACAAGATGCCCAAAGTGTCCTTTTCAGCACTAGACCGCATCCACATTCCAGCCAGAGGAGGGGACTGGAACAAGTCCCTTCTACAAATTGAGATGCGCTGGATAAAAAAACTCAATGCCACCAGACCCCCAGGACTTAATGAAAGCGAGAGTTATCGCCCATTCTTAGAGGGCTTTGCCTCCGGAAAAACCGATTGAATAACCATTTTATACAATTTCAAAATAAAAAAAACCCCAACTACAATGTCCTCTCCATTTCCCCCCCCCCTAAACACAACCTTGACAGATCATTCAAATAAATTCACTTCAACAATAATATGCCCACATACCAGTGGGGATTTTCCCATCCCTGCCCATAATATGCCCCCTGACCTGAGATCTCCCTTGACCCTCTTGAAGTAACTCATATTGCTGTTTTATACTATTTACTACTAATTAAGTTGGCTTGGGAAAGCCAACTTACTGATATTCTATTTAAACTTATTATTAAGTTGGCTTGGGAAAGCCAACTTAGTGAAATCCTATTTAAACTTATTATTAAGTTGGCTTGGGAAAGCCAACTTACTGACATTGTATTTAAACTTATTATTATAAAGTTGGCTTGGGAAAGCCAACTTACTGATATTGTATTTAAACTTATTATTAAGTTGGCTTGGGACAGCCAACTTACTGATATTGTATTTAAACTTATTAAGTTGGCTTGGGACAGCCAACTTACTGATATTGTATTTAAACTTCTTCTTCTTCTTCTTCTTCTTCTTATTTTTCTGGCCGCCAAATTTTTGGACACTAACTCCTCCTAGACCGTTCAAGCTACATACTCCAAACTCGGCACAGACCTTCATACTGTTCTGACTCGGTGTGCTATATCTTTTCAGACTGGTTTGAGTTACGGTTTTCCTAAAAATGTAATTTGTTAAAAAAAGAATTTCAGTTCAACTGGAGAAAAGATGAGATTAAATATTTAGGGATAAAATTAACCCCAACTCCAGAAAAACTCTACAAAACAAATTTTCTAGAACTTCTGAATGAAGTAAGATCTGAATTAAATAGATTATCCCCGAGAATCTTTTCCTGGATAGGGAGAATAAATACGATAAAAATGATAATCCTGCCCAAAATTATATATAAATTTCAGATGATTCCGATTTCATTACCTCAAGTATTTTTTAAAACACTTAAAAGATTAATATCCCGCTTTATTTGGAAATACAAAAAGCCAAGGGTAAAGTACACTACACTATGTAAAGGCAATATATGTAAAGGTAAGGGACAAGGGGGACTAGCCCTACCCGACTTTAAAAATTATTATTTTGCAGCAATACTCACAAGGGTGATAGAATGGACAAAAAAAAATAATGATAGAAATTGGGTTGTAATAGAAAGCACGATGAGTGGTACACACCTAGCAAAAGTTATATGGATACCTGAGAGGTTTAGAAATCTGGACACTAACACGCATATAATCACAAGACATGTTATTAAGGTTTGGGATAATATACATAAAAAAGAAAATTGGAAACACAATTCACCACTGATCCCGTTACAGGGCACAACATTTTTTGCACCAGGGGAAGAGAAGGAATTAGTTAAATGGATAGAAGAAGGAGAAGCACAATTAGGGGATATAGTAGAGAAGGGGAAAATTATAACCTTGGCGGAGCTGAAACAAAGGAAAGAAAACTGGAAGATAAATGAGTGGAGGTATATCCAACTAAAGCACTTCACATTGTCACTACCGCAGCCATTGAGAGATATAAACGACCTCCGCCCTTTTGAGCAATTATGTCTTAAGGATAAGATAATAAATAATATTTCGAATGTGTATAAAATACTGTTAACAATAACAAAAGAGAGAGGAATATCATTAAAAGAAAAATGGGAAAGAGACCTCGGCCCGTGTAGTAACAACAAACAGTGGGATAAGAGCCTTCAATTAGTACATAAATCTGCGATAGACACCAACACAGAGGAGATGAACTATAAATTGATCACAAGGTGGTACAACACTCCTGATAAGATGGGAAGAATTCAGGTGGAGAGTTCAAGACTTTGCTGGAGGGGATGTCAGATGGTAGGGACTATAGCCCATATATGGTGGGAGTGCCCAAAAATGAAAGTATTCTGGAGTGAAGTTATAGAATTAATAAGTAAAATTACTAAAATAGATATTCCCTTGGATCCTTGGAAATGCATGTTTCATGGAACCCATATGTCAGTGAAGCAATATAAAAAAACATTACTCCCTCACTTATTAAACTCAGCTAAGAGCTTGATTCCCCTTAATTGGCAAAAAGAAGAGGCCCCCTCCAGGAAAGATTGGCTGTTAAAAGTAGAGAAAATAAGAAAGTTGGAGCAGCTGAGGAAATAATAGGAGTCGAATGATAAGAAGAGATGGGGGGGGGGGGAGGGATAAGGAAGGGAGGGGGGGAAAAAAAAAAAGGGATAAAAGGTAATATGTGTAAAATGTATATGAAAAAAATTCTCCAGCGATTGGAGTGTTGTAAATAATTTTTTACCTGGAAAATTGAATAAAGAAATAAAAAAAAAAATCAAAAAAATGCCCATAGACTTTCATTGACAGGATGTTCAGATGACCCAAGCTCCAAATCCCATTAGACTCAATCAACATGCTAGTAATTTTGATAATCATGCTAGCGACGTGGCTAGTTATATTATGAGATGTTGTTATCTCTCAGTATATTATGGGATGTTACATTGTTATCTCTCAGTATATTATGGGATGTTACATTGTTATCTAACATTATATTATGGGATGTTACATCCGATAATATACTGAGAGATAACAATGTAACATCCGATAATATAATGAGAGATAACAATGTAACATCCGATAATATACTGAGAGATAACAATGTAACATCTGATAATATACTGAGAGATAACAATGTAACATCCCATAATATACTGAGAGATAACAATGTAACATCCCATAATATAATGAGATATAACAATGTAACATCTGATAATATACTGAGAGATAACAATGTAACATCCTATAATATAATGAGAGATAACAATGTAACATCTGATAATATACTGAGAGATAACAATGTAACATCCCATAATATAATGAGAGATAACAATGTAACATCCCATAATATAATGAGATATAACAATGTAACATCTGATAATATACTGAGAGATAACAATGTAGCATCTAATAATATACTGAGAGATAACAATGTAACATCCCATAATATACTGAGAGATAACAATGTAACATCTGATAATATACTGAGAGAAAACAATGTAACATCCTATAATATAATGAGAAATAACAATGTAACATCCTATAATATAATGAGAGATAACAATGTAACATCCGATAATATACTGAGAGATAACAATGTAACATCTGATAATATACTGAGAGATAACAATGTAACATCCCATAATATACTGAGAGATAACAATGTAACATCCCATAATATACTGAGAGATAACAATGTAACATCAAATAATATAATGAGAGATAGCAATGTAACATCCGATAATATAATGAGCGATAATCTGTCTGTCTATCTATCTATCTATCTATCTATCTATCTATCTATCTATCTATCTATCTATCTATCTATCTATCTATCTATCTATCTATCTATCTATCTATCTATCTATCTATCTATCTATCTATCTATCTATCTTCAAACCTTTTCTATCTATCTATCTATCTATCTATCTATCTATCTATCTATCTATCTATCTATCTATCTATCTATCTATCTATCTATCTATCTATCTATCTATCTATCTATCTATCTATCTATCTATCTATCTATCTTCAAACCTTTTCTATCTATCTATCTATCTATCTATCTATCTATCTATCTTCAAACCTCAAAAAAACCTTCAAAAAAAAATTGAAAAAAATTGAAAAAAAAAAGAAAAAAAAAAAGAAAATTGAAAAAAACAAAAAAAATTTTGAGAGATAACAATGTAACATCCGATAATATAATGAGAGATAACAATGTAACATCCAATAATATAATGAGAGATAACAATGTAACATCCGATAATATAATGAGAGATAACAATGTAACATCCCATAATATACTGAGAGATAACAATGTAACATCTGATAATATACTGAGAGATAACAATGTAACATCCTATAATATAATGAGAGATAACAATGTAACATCTGATAATATACTGAGAGATAACAATGTAACATCCCATAATATAATGAGAGATAACAATGTAACATCCCATAATATAATGAGATATAACAATGTAACATCTGATAATATACTGAGAGATAACAATGTAGCATCTAATAATATACTGAGAGATAACAATGTAACATCCCATAACATACTGAGAGATAACAATGTAACATCTGATAATATACTGAGAGAAAACAATGTAACATCCTATAATATAATGAGAGATAACAATGTAACATCCTATAATATAATGAGAGATAACAATGTAACATCCGATAATATACTGAGAGATAACAATGTAATATCCGATAATATACTGAGAGATAACAATGTAACATCCCATAATATACTGAGAGATAACAATGTAACATCAAATAATATAATGAGAGATAGCAATGTAACATCCGATAATATAATGAGAGATAATCTGTCTATCTATCTATCTATCTATCTATCTATCTATCTATCTATCTATCTATCTATCTATCTATCTATCTTCAAACCTCAAAAAAAAACTTAAAAAAATTGAAAAAATTGAAAATAATATAATGAGAGATAGCAATGTAACATCCGATAATATAATGAGCGATAATCTGTCTATCTATCTATCTATCTATCTATCTATCTATCTATCTATCTATCTATCTATCTATCTATCTATCTATCTATCTATCTATCTATCTATCTATCTATCTATCTATCTATCTATCTATCTATCTTCAAACCTTTTCTATCTATCTATCTATCTATCTATCTATCTATCTATCTATCTATCTATCTATCTATCTATCTATCTATCTATCTATCTATCTATCTATCTATCTATCTATCTATCTATCTATCTATCTATCTATCTATCTATCTATCTATCTATCTATCTATCTATCTATCTATCTATCTATCTATCTATCTATCTATCTATCTATCTATCTATCTATCTATCTATCTATCTATCTATCTATCTATCTATCTATCTATCTATCTATCTATCTATCTATCTATCTATCTATCTATCTATCGGGTTCATACACATTTTTACCAATAAAATTCCATGACTTTTTCATGACTTTTCCATGACTTCACGTAATTATTCATGACCTAAAGTTTCATGAAATGTCTATGTATACATGTTAAATAAGAAGAAAATCCATGTCACACCCAGCATATTTTTACTAAAATAAATGACAATCTTTGTAGTGTACAGTACCTCTGCAGTTAGGGTTTTGTTTCTGGATACAGCGCGACTCAAAATGGTCCCTTGTTTTACAGTGGATGAGATGGAAACACCGCTGCCGCAGCTGGGAGCCAGTGTCACTTCAGGCGCACGGGTGAAAAAGCCAGCGATCGGATTGGAAGCGGTCGAGCACGCAGCTGCAGACTGGTGCTTTGCACCTTTAGCGTGGCTAGACAGCGCTGCCTCTCCCATGTTCAAAATGTCAAACGTTTTACGACACACACAGTACATTTAGCACGTCTCAGGTCCTGATCTTTCTCCAGCCACCTCTCATACTTTTCATCATGAAGCCATACATTTTAAAGCTGCATTTCCCTGGCATTGCTACCCTGTGAACACACTAACTTAAGCTGAAACGGTGTTACCCCCATAAAGTTAACTTGTAATTTCGTACAATATACTGTAACTAGAGAAAGAAGATTAATGGCCGCTCCTGCTTGGGGATAAAGCTTTGGTTCAGGCAGTCATGATGGAGGTGCACCCGGACTGGTATGGATGGCACAGTCAGATGCACAATATGCGGCGCTTACTCTTTAGGCCCAAGCCACAGTCATGATGGAGGTGCAGGTGGACTGGTATGGATGGCACAGATGCACCAATACGGCGCTTACTCTTGTCTATACTCAGGGGTCAAGTCCTGGGAAAAAAAGTGTGGGGCTGTGGACATGATACAAGAGGTGGTCAGGGGCTGTGGACATGATACAGAAGATAGTCAAAGGCTGCAGACATGGTACAGGAGATGGTCAGATTATGGACATGATACAAGAGATGGTCAGAGACTGCGGACATGATACAAGAGATGGTCAGAGACTGCAGACATGATACAAGAGATGGTCAGAGACTGCAGACATGATACAAGAGATGGTCAGAGACTGCGGACATGATACAAGAGATGGTCAGAGACTGCAGACATGATACAAGAGATGGTCAGAGACTGCGGACATGATACAAGAGATGGTCAGAGACTGCAGACATGATACAAGAGAAGGTCAAGAACTGCGGACATGATAGAAGATAGAAGAGCACTAGGGGAGCCGGAGAGCAGAGTGGAAGCAGAGAGCACTGGAGGAGCTGAATGGCACGGAGGGGGGGGGGGGCTGAAGAGAATTAAGGGGGGGTTTGGAAAGCATTGCAGGGGGGTTGGAAGGCACAGGGGGGGGTGGAGAGCACTGGGGGGGAAGCAGGGGAAACCAGGGGGATAGAGAGCACAGTGGGAGGGGGGGAACTGGAAATCACTGAGGGGGGAGCGTGGGAGCACAGGGGGGTGGAGAGCACTGGGGGAGCCAGAGAGCATGGGGGGAGATGAAGAGCACTTGAGGGGGGCTAAATAACACTGGGGGGCTAAAGAGCACTGGGGGGCTAAAGAACACTGAGGGGGGGGCTAAAGAGCACTGAGGGGGGCCAGCAAAGGAAGTTGCATAGGAGGGGGATGGGGCAGCTGCATATAGATGAATTGAATTTTCCATATTCCTCCTGCAGCCGCTGAGAGGAGGAGTAACAAGCATTCAGCGGCAGCATGAGGAATATGGATTCAAAAAGTTCAGTTTGAATCCATATTCAAATAAAGTTCAATTCATCTCTATGCAGCTGTCCCATCCCATCCCACTCCTATCCAGCAAACAAAACAAGGCTGCTCTCAGACACTCTCACGGACCATCTTCCTGCCGCTGCAGCTGCCTTCCTCACACGGAGATGCGGGCAGCCCGGCGGACACCAGCCTGACACCCCCCTAGTGCAGCCTGACACCCCCCCCCAGTGCGGCGATGCGGGCGGCCTGGCTGACACCCCCCAGTGCGCGCTCCCTCCCCGCTGGTACGCCCCTGGGAGCGGGACAGTAAGTGCACTATTTCTTGGTTTCAGGTTTAGGCGGATCAATCCGTGGCAAGAGTTCCTGACCTGTCACAGTCTATTCATATTGAAGAGGCCAGTGACCAGGCTTCAGCTGTGCAGTGCGCTGCGGCTGATTAATCTGCCTAAACCTGAAACAGAGAAAATAGTCCACTTACTGTCCCCCGCTCCCACAGAATACAGGGGGCCTGGAGACATTTTCTAAATTAAATAGTTGCACAAAATTCCATGACTTTTCCAAAACTTAGTGGGGTTTACTCATTTTCCATAACTTTTCCAGGCCTGGAAAGTGTCATGTCAAAATCCCATGACTTTTCCAGGATTTTCATGACCGTATGAACCCTGTATCTATCTATCTATCTATCTATCTATCTATCTATCTATCTATCTATCTATCTATCTATCTATCTATCTATCTATCTATCTATCTATCTATCTATCTATCTATCTATCTACAAACCTTTTCTATCTATCTATCTATCTATCTATCTATCTATCTATCTATCTATCTATCTATCTATCTATCTATCTATCTATCTATCTATCTATCTATCTATCTATCTATCTATCTATCTATCTATCTATCTATCTATCTATCTATCTATCTATCTATCTATCTATCTATCTATCTATCTATCTATCTATCTATCTATCTATCTTCAAACCTTTTCTATCTATCTATCTATCTATCTATCTATCTATCTATCTATCTATCTATCTATCTATCTATCTATCTATCTATCTATCTATCTATCTATCTTCAAACCTCAAAAAAACCTTCAAAAAAAAATTGAAAAAAATTGAAAAAAAAAAGAAAAAAAAAAAGAAAATTGAAAAAAACAAAAAAAAAAATTTGAGAGATAACAATGTAACATCCGATAATATAATGAGAGATAACAATGTAACATCCAATAATATAATGAGAGATAACAATGTAACATCCGATAATATAATGAGAGATAACAATGTAACATCCCATAATATACTGAGAGATAACAATGTAACATCTGATAATATACTGAGAGATAACAATGTAACATCCTATAATATAATGAGAGATAACAATGTAACATCTGATAATATACTGAGAGATAACAATGTAACATCCCATAATATAATGAGAGATAACAATGTAACATCCCATAATATAATGAGATATAACAATGTAACATCTGATAATATACTGAGAGATAACAATGTAGCATCTAATAATATACTGAGAGATAACAATGTAACATCCCATAACATACTGAGAGATAACAATGTAACATCTGATAATATACTGAGAGAAAACAATGTAACATCCTATAATATAATGAGAGATAACAATGTAACATCCTATAATATAATGAGAGATAACAATGTAACATCCGATAATATACTGAGAGATAACAATGTAATATCCGATAATATACTGAGAGATAACAATGTAACATCCCATAATATACTGAGAGATAACAATGTAACATCAAATAATATAATGAGAGATAGCAATGTAACATCCGATAATATAATGAGAGATAATCTGTCTATCTATCTATCTATCTATCTATCTATCTATCTATCTATCTATCTATCTATCTATCTATCTATCTATCTATCTATCTATCTATCTTCAAACCTCAAAAAAAACTTAAAAAAATTGAAAAAAATTGAAAAAAAAGAAAAAAAAAAAGAAAATTGAAAAAAAAAAAAATTGAAAAAAATTGAAAAAAAAAATTGAAAAAAATTGAAAAAAAATTGAAAAAAAAATTGAAAAAAAAATTGAAAAAAAAAATTGAAAAAGAAAAATGGGTAAAAAAATTGAAAAAAAAATGAAAAAAATTGAAATTTAATTAAAAATTTAAATTAAAATAAAATTTAATTAAAAATTAAAGTTTAATTTTAAAAAATGTAAATTAAAATTAAACAAAATTAAATTAAACAAAATCTTAAATTTTAAAATGAAATCTTAATTTTAAATTTAATTTAATTTAATTTTAAAAAATTAAAATTTAAATTTAAATTAAAAATTTAAATTAAAATAAAATTTAAATTTAATTAAAAATTAAAATTTAATTTTAAAAAATTAAAATTACACAAAATCTTTTAAAATTAAACAAAATTAATCTTTTAAAATTAAACAAAATTAAACTTTCTAAAATTAAACTTTCTAAACTTAACAAAATTAAAAATTAACTTTTCACAAAATTAACTTTTTAAATCTTTTTAATCTTTTTACCATACTAATGATGGTAGTCACTTGCTTGTAATGCTAGCAATATGTTTTAAACTTCTTAAACTTTTAAATCTTTTAAAACTTTTCACATTTTTAAACTTTTCAAACTTTCTAAACTTTCTAAACTTTTCAAACTTTCTGGTCAGGCTTTCTCAAGCCAACTTAAAGTTTGTCTCGACAAACTTTTTTTTCTAGTTGTTATTATAATCATTCGTTATTTTCCTTCAAATGCATTATTGTTTATTGCATGCTCTTTGCATTGTGACTCAATTCAGTCTTTGTATCCCAGAGCCGGAATCTTTTTTGTCTCTCCCAAACCCACCAGGCACAGATAACCCCAGAGGATCAACCCTCTGGGGAACGATAGAGAATTCGGGGGATCGTATCCTCCGTTAATACTCCCGAGCGGGGAGTAGTATCTCTATCTAACTCCTGTGTCTGCGGCTACGGAACATCGTTCTTTCCCCACCACGTCACTGGCTAGGTGCGCGTGCAATCCATCTGCGCGCGCATCATGCCGACACGCCGACCCGGGAGCCGGATCGGCGTTGTGACGTCTCGATGCGCTATGCGCATGCGCAGGTGGGTTTAAATAGCCGGGGATTTTCAATAGGGCGCCACTTCCCTCCAGCAGAGGGAACGTGACAGACGCCCAGGACGCGCTATCCCCGGACATCTCCTCTCTCCTGCAACCAATCGTAAGTCACCCATCCGACAATGCTATATTATGCATTGTCGGATGTACTTCTTCAAGTGTTAAAATGCCTCCACCTCAGGCTCACTTGCACATCTTCATTCACCAGGGACCCACCGGAACTACTGACCGGAGCTCCCCCTGGTGGCATACTTCGGTACACCTACAATTGTAAGTGATTATATTCTCACACAGTGCTTCATTAACCACTTTACCACCGGAGGATTTTGCTGTCTTCCGTCCAGGCCACTTTTTGCGATTCGGCGCTGTGCGACTTCAACTGACAATTGCGTCGTGCGACGCCGTACCCAAACGAAATTTACGTCCTTTTTTTCCCACAAACAGAGCTTTCTTTTGACGGTATTTGATCACCTGTGCGATTTTTACTTTTTGCGCTATAAACAAAAAAAGAGAGTTTATTTTGAAAAAATAACAATATTTTTAACATTTTTTTATATGAAATTCCCCCCAAAAAAGATGTAAAAACCAATTTTTTAAAAAATTTTTGGCCAATTTGTTTTCTGTTACCTATGTTTGGTAAAAAAAATCGCAATAAGCATATTTTGATTGGTTTGCGCAAAAGTTATTGCGTTTACTAACAAAGGGAAAGATTTCTGTCATTTTTGGTGTTTTTTTTTTTAACGCGTAATGGCGGCGATCTGCGATTTTTTTTGCGGGACTGCGACATTGCGGTGGACAGATCGGACCCTTGACTGACATTTTTGACACTTTTGGGGGTACCAGTGACATTACTGCAGTAATCAGTGCTATATATATGCACTGTTACTGTAAAAATGACACTGGCAGGGAAGGGGTTAATTTTATTGGAGAGGGAGGGGTTAATGTATGCCTGGTGCTTACTGACGTGTGGGGGGGGAGGTGACTGAGTGAGTCATGGACAGATCGGATGTCCAGCTATGCTGAACAGTCCGATCTGTCACTCCCTGTCACTATGGAGATCCGCCCGCTGTGTTTACACACAGCGGGCGGATCTCCAGACTCGATCCCCGACGATCGGGTAAGAGCAGCGGCGATCGCCGCTGCTCCTCCCCTGGCCCGACTCCCGCTGTGAATGAAAACAGCGGGAGCGAGCCTCCGGCGGCGCGCAAGCGCCGCCCAGAAGGGGGAGTGTCTGACGACGTAGTACTACGTCGTCAGACGATAACGAGCCACTCTGCCGCAGTAATATTACTGTGAGCAGTCGTAAAGTGGTTAAAGCAAAATCATGCATCACTCCAGTACAAATGTGCCATCATTATTACAATGCAGGCTGTACTAAGAAGGAATACCCTCTCCACAGACCTATTTTTTGCTGGGAAAACTGGAACCTCAGACTGGGGCTTCCCCTGCCGGAACAATTACAACTGTAAGTTACAAGCCCTGGTTGTTTCCTTGGCGCATAAAAGTCAATCACTCATACTTACCTATTTCTTGATACAATGTGTCATTATCACATTTCAGGCAAACCAAGCAAGGTTCCTCCCACATACGACAGTATTCATACTCTATGTAAGTCTGTGGAAAATTACCTCCCTATATTACATCAGACAAATTTCATTTTACCACCACTCTTTATCATCTCACATTTCAGATAGCAAATCCTCCAAAATCCTGTGTGATTAGTTTTGGGAGAGCAGAAAATACAAAGGTCCGGGATCTGACTACCTAGTCACATGTATGTGTATACTTACCTCATTACATCAATTACAAATAATGTTCTATCACCCTAGTAGTGCAATTCTTTGACATGTATCAACTATATCTTTCAGACATGGTGACTCCCCCTCTTCCTTGATAAAGGCAATATACTACTAATAATGCCGAAACGCATCGGAAGTACTTGAGATACTCTCTCTACATAAGCTCATATGCATGAGCAAGAATAGACAGAGCTCTAAGTCACCATTCACCTTGTCACTCCTTTATTTTACTTTCACTCTCTCACATGGGTCTATAACCCATTGGCACAAATCATGATTTAATTATTATTTTTTGTACATATTATCTTGTCAATATTTTCACAATAAATTGTAACATTTATTTTACTACGTGTTCTACTACCTGACTGGCCCTTAAAGTCCCGCCCTCTTTGGCCTGAGGCACCAAAAATTGCTTTAAACTATTCTTTGGGATGTTGGCCACACCTACCACTTAAGGCACAGGGATCAAACACACAACCTACCGGTAGCAGAGCACCTTACCCTTACCCCAGGAGGTGAACCAGGCCACCCCACAGCCACAGCGTGAGGGGGGATTGAGATGGCCCACGGGGACCACCAGACCGATGGGGGGCCTATCGGGAAGGAGGGGAACCCTGGGGTCTGAGCGTCAAATGGAGGTACCCACATCCACCCCAAAACCCTCCAGGAGCGGGGGAACAGTTACTTTCCATACCAGGAACCAGACAGGCACCACTCCAGACAAAACCTCCTCTCCATCAAAATGGGAGGGCTGTCGGCCAGGAGGAACGCTGTGACTCTGGCCAAGACTCGGTCATAAGCGACCTCGCGCGGCATTTAATTTGCACGAGAGTGCTCCAACCCATTCACCATTTAATTATAATGTGGGCAGGAAGCAGTTAAATTAAAGCAGAACTCTAGCCACAGACATCTAAACAAATTTGCAAGGGGAATTATGTGACCTCTTGTGAATTGTGATAATTACTCCGCTCAGAACTGTTTAGTGTAGTGTTTAGTATACAATTAATTTATTTATAATCACCAGATAATACAGCCTGTGCAGTGGCTTAGGGAGCTTTGACTCTCATACAGTAAATATCAAACATGTATGTAACACATTGTTTACTTACCCTTTCCACTTCCCTTGTCCAGTCAAAGAATACCTTATATTCTGTTTATAGAGGTGGAAAGGGATGATACAAAGGATACATTTACTGTATGAGAGCCACAGCACCAGGAATTACAGTGCTAGCTGTATTATCTGGTGCTTACAAATGAATAAAATGATGCACTAAACAGGAGAGCTGAGTAATTAACACACAAGAGGTAACCTTTTTCCGTCATTTGTATAAATGTCTGTGGCTGGAGTTCTACTTTAAGGGCACAGGAAAACCTTGCAGTTGGAGTATGAGATAGAAGCCACTATTGGACGATCTGAACTGTCTGCATACGCCTATAACTAAAATGCCAGTTTGAAAGAATTTTGGCTTTTACTCACTCAATTTGACCAATACTACTAAGTATTGGTCAACATGAGTGAGTATAGGCTTCAGGAAGAGAGAAAAAAAAATTATACTCACCTAGGTGGATGCAGCATTGATCCGATGCTGCATCTGTCCCCTGCCACCTCTAGACTGAGAACTGAGTGAACAAAGACCGCGATCGCTCAGTTCTCCCCCCTCCGATCTGAGCAGAGAGCCGTGACGCCAGTCTTCGGCTCCCTGCTCTGTCCTCCCAGCGCTCATTGGAGTGTTGGGCTGTGGAGGGGCTGCCTTAGGCTTTCTAAAGGTCACTAAGAGGTTGAGCCAGCTGCCAGTCCAGGCTTCTTGGGTGGATCCTGAACATATGGTCGGGATCTTTTTAGAGCCTGGACCAGCTCTGTGACGTCAGCTGACAGCGAGCTTTAGCCCACTATCAGCTGAAAACAGGTCACAGGAGTGCAGAATTAACTGTACTCCTGTGATCCATAGGAGGAGAATAGCCAAAAAGCTTTGACTATACTTCTCCTTTAACCAACAAGGTGCAATAGGCTGCAAAACAAGATTACAAAAAATTTTAATTTCTTAACCCTTTGCCGAATGGGCACTTTTAGCCCCTTCTTGCCCAGGCCAATTTTCAGCTTTCAGCGCTGTCGCACTTTAAATGACAATTTCTCGGTCATGCAACACTGTACCCAAACTAAGATTTTAT